>NC_067153.1:29337061-29494561 GCF_903995435.1 Acomys russatus | reverse complement strand
ACTCCTTTTAAGGACACAGCAATAAAGTAGAAATACCCTGGACCTTGTAAACAGATTTGAGCACAAAATCTATGTTTCTGGGCTAGCCAGAAAACAAAAACAAAAACAAAACAAAACAAAGTAATTAACACCTCTGGCTATTACTTTCTCACTTGCATAGTGAACAGTTGCCCGTTTTACTGGGTATTGTTAGACAAACCATCTTTATGGATATAACCAACTATCCTAAAATATGAAAGCTTCAAGTGGTGAATATTTATCACCTCACATAATTTCTGTGGCTCAATGAGTCACACATGGGAGCTAGGAGCAACAGGGAATTTGGAAGTTTGAGTCCCCAGCCCCCACATACAAGCCAGGCATGGCAGCACAGGTCAGGCAAAGACAGACATATTTTGAAGACTTGGGGGTTAGCCTATATAGCTGACATGATAAGTTCCAGGATTAGCGAGAGACTGTCTGAAAGAACTGGATGGAGAAGCAACACACACACACACACCACATACAACCAGAGAACAAATCAGCTGTGTGGTTCTGACACTGGGTCTTTTGTGAGGTTGCAGTTAGCATGTCTGTCAGAACTAACTGTATTCATCTGAAGGCTTGACGTGGGCTGGAGGAGGACCATTCATAGTTTGAAGTCAGTGCTGGCTGTTGGCAGGAAGCCTCAAAACCTTGCACATGGATGTATCCATGGGATTTGTGGGGTAACCTCAAGAAATGGTGGCTGCCTTCTCTGAAAGAAAAATAGGAGAGATCAAGAGGAAGCCATAAATTCTACCTGCTAAAAGCAATGTGCAAGTCCAGCCCAACTCCAAGTGACGAGGAAGGTACTGTTTTTAAAGTGTCTAAGAATGGACATGCTTTACACTGCCATAAGAGGTAGCATGGTTAAGATTTTTTTTAGTAGAAATTAAAAGCTCAGTACATTACATTGCTTATTATGTGTCTCATTCTAGGCCAACCCCCCGCCCACCCACCCAGCAAGTACTTGGTATGCAGCAGCTTCTTTAGTGCACTAACTATGGCTTACCCTACGTTTGTATTGGGTCAAGCATTTTATATGGTACATCTATTAATCTTCAGAATGAGATGTGAATGGGTACCAGTCCTCTAATTTACTTTTATATATAATAACTTTACAAGGAGTTCATAGAGAATTTGATAGAGCTAAGAATTGATATCAAGTAGTCCATTCTAAGACCCAGCTTTTAACATCTAACATTATGGGTCTTTCCACTAACCAGAATTATTTTTGTGAGATATTTCTCTTCCTAAACTTGTGTTTGGGGCTACATTGGAAGTCTATACTTCTAAAACCTTCTTTCAGATGTAGAATGTTCTAAAAAAAAAAAAAAAATCCTAACCAACAATTCCCAGTGCGAAACACAGATTCTTTTTGTATTCTTTTATCCACCGTTAGGTGGCCACACACATGGTACCTGTGTTTTCTTGTTTGTTTGTTTGTTTTTAGTTCATATTGTTCTTGAAATTTTGATGTTTGAAGGTTTTATAGCCCCATAGGAGCTTGAAAAGCATCAAACAGATACTCACAGAGATCACCTGTGTTCTGAAATCATGATTACATGCACCTCCACTCTCTTGCCTTTTTATCACTTGAAAAGTTAGTGAGAGTTAGTGACCACATTCATCCATTCCATCCTCATCAGCTGCTCTCTTGACTTTCCTTTCCTCATCTCTCAGGCACTATCCACATTCTACATTTGATAAGTTCTGAAATTGAAAAATAGTAGCAGTTGCTTAGTACATCTCCAGCCAGCTTCCACTAAATCATCTTGTATCCAACAGCCACATAAATCTCTAAGAATGCCTTCCGCAGTGATGCCACTCTATTGTTTCAATAAGCCCTTCAGTTGGCTCTGCCATTTTCCATATAAGGGGCCCCAGGAGGATTAGTATCTATCAATAGATAGGGCTTTTTTTTCCGGACAACAGTCTAAAGATTTTCTTTACCAGGAGAATTTGCTGAAGACTTGGGAATGCTAATATGTGCAGCGTGATTCATCTCAAGGGGGAAAAGTAACACAGATCCCCTCTTGGGTTTTTTTTTAAGAGAAAACACAGGTTTCTGTTCATGAAATTCTCTTGGGTTATGCACATAAAAGAGCTTTCTTAACACTGTCTCTTTCCTTATTCTTCTTATTTGGTGACCAGCTCTCTACCCACTGCAATCTACCTTAATACATCGAGTCCAGAAGCTCAGTCCTTACGAGGGTGTTCTTATTTCTTTTTAGTCCAATCCTGGCCTCCCCCAAAACCACTGATTCATAATGGCAGAATGTGTTAGTTTATGTGTATATCATGTCATTAAAACAAAACAAACATAAACAACAACCTTCACCAAAGTACCGAGGGTTTGTAAGCGGAAATTGTAACATAGGATGTAAAACATTGGTGACAATCTCACATACATTTATCAGGTGTGTGTGTGTGTGTGTGTGTGTGTGTGTGTGTGTGTGTGTGTTTGCGTGTACTTATGTTTGAGTGTCTATACTCATGAAAAAGAACAAATCAATTCTGTATTTGGACAGCCAGTGAATTCCTTTGGATTTCAAGAAATAAATGCTGTCGCATGAGAGGGTCGAGGTGCTTTGGTTTGTGCAGCATTGTCAAATCCCTATGTGTCCTCTGTGTTTTTGAATATTACCCTAAAGACATGCCTTAAAACACCTTTGAAGAGCACACAGATTGCTCTGACATTGTTTTAATACACAGAATTAAAACCATAATGAAAATCAAATAGTTTCTAACTGATTTATAATTTGCAAGATAGCTTTTTTTCTTTTCCACGAATATACAGGGTACAGTGAAGTTCCTTAAGTGCTTTGAGCTTGTGTAATTTGAGCCAGATGATGAAGAAAGGTGCTGTGTTCCTTCTGAAGATGGTTCCCTTCATTCTCTAAACAGGACATGTGCGGAACCTTTGAAGAAAGGCAGTCAAGCCTTGAAAGTTTCTCATGTACTCTGGTGCCTCATATTTGACCACATCCCCTGAATGGGGAGACCTGGTGGCACTCAGAGGAAGGATAGCAGGCTACCAAGAAGAGACTTGATACCCTATGAGCATATAGAGGGGGAGGAAGTCTCCCTCAGTCACAGTCATAGGGGAGGGGGGGAGTAAGGGAAAAATGGGAGGGAGGGAGGAATGGGAGATACAAGGGAGGGAATAACAACTGAGATGTAATGTGAACAAATTAATAAAATACAATTTAAAAATGTTAAAAAAAAAAAGGAAAGTTTCTCATGCATTGACTTAGCATGAAGGGGTGTTTACCCACTATCTGTTTGGGTGTTTATAAGCCAAATATTTACTGAACATTTCCCGCATACCAGAGATTATGTCTTCAGAATGTCTTAGGCTGATTTCTCTGGAAATTTAGACTCGGAGATAGGAAAGTACAGATTGGGTATCATGGAGTAATGTTCTTGAGATGTTGTGATGTATAACAGCTGCAAAAAAGGCCCAGACCAATCCAGCCAGACGCCTTGTAGCTTGGAGTTGTCCTAAATGTAGAAGGGCACTGTGCTGGCTGTTGTTATGTCTATTTGGCCCAAGCTTGGAAGAGGGAACCACAATTGAGAAATTCTTTCACCAAATTGGCATGCGGGCAAGTCTGTGGTGCATATTCTTGACCAGTGATTGAGGTGAGACGGTCAAACTCATTGTGTGTGGAGCCATCCCTAGACTGGTGGTTCTGAGTGCTATAAAACAATTAGGCTGAGAAAGCCATGAGGAACAAGCCAGTAAGCAGCACTCCTCCATGGCCTCTGTATCAGTTCCTGCCTCCAGTTTCTTGCCTTGAATTCCTGCCTTGACTTTCCTGGATGATGGACTACAAGCCATAAGATAAAATAAACCCCAAGCTGCTTTTGCCATGTTGTTTTATCACATTAATAGAAACCCAAGAAATCAAGCCTTTGTGTTTCTGTGTTGCTTAATAACTGGGGCTTGCCCTCTTGGAGTAAGCTCTCTTTTATGGCCACCTAGGGCAATTCTGAGTGCGGGACATGGCATTGAGTCACTAGCAACCAATGGATGTTGGAAGAAATCAAGGTGACAATGCAGCATTTGCTGTTGGGATAGAACAGGAATAAGGATGCATTCATATCCTTGGAGCAATGTTGGTCTAGAGGAGCCACAGTAACAAGTATAGCAAAATATAGCATAAATAAACAAGGAGAGATTATGATGTGCTGTGAGAGCATGACAAGGGGAATTTAGCCCAGGATTAGGAGTCCTCAAAAAGGCTTTCAGAAGAGGGGACCAAGTGATGAGGCTGTAATGAGGAACTGGGCTCATGAAGCAAGCAGGGAGGAACAGTAAAAGAAAAATCTTCCTAATACAGGAGACAGTATGTGTGAGTGACAGGTGACAAGGAACTCTAATGGAAGAGGCCCATATCAGAGTTAGGAATGGCCACAGTGCATTAAAAGGGCAATAATAGTAGCAATAGAAAAGGGGAAAGCAAGGAAGGTGACCAAGGGCCTGACCCTGAAGGGTGGACCTGAAAGGGTAGGTATGCCAGGCCCAGCAGTGTGGAATCTGACTAGGATTATTCTGACAGCTACAGTTCCAGCAGGAAGTTCCATGACATAACTTACCCGTCAGGAAGATCATTCTTGCCGCAATGTGGAGAAAGGGATCTAAAAAGCAATACTGGTTCCCCTGAGGGTCTCTGTAGGCGGCCGGCTCATTAGTTTTGGGTGAGAAATGACAGTGATTAAAATGGAGGCATGTCAGGTAGGATGGGAAGAAATGGATGGATTTGAAAGATATTAAGGAGGCAGAATTATAAGACTTGAGTGATTGGATATAGGTCACTAGGGAGAAAAAGGAATCAGGCTCAGATTTGTCTGCATACCAGAGCAAGCTGGCAGGATGGGAAACAGGGCTCACAGAATGTGAGATGGAAAGAAAGAAACCAATTAGAGCCATAGTCAGCAACACCCCTTTTTTGTACAGGAACACTCAGGAAAAAAGAAACAGAGAAAGGCAGGGGGGCGGTGGCAAAGGCCTGGTAGACCAAGCCTTTTTCATACAAATGAAAATGACATTACAGAATTCTATAAAAAACAGAACCTATATTCTTACATCTTAAAATACCTTTCACCAGTACAATATCAGTAAGAAAATTGACCCTAAATTTAGCTTCCAAATATGAACATCTAGGCCGTGTTTCAGACATCACAGCATGGAGTTAGTGGGTCAATGTATTTTTGGTTTTTACTTGCTTAGTATTTTGGCCTCATAGGCCATATTCTACGACATGTTTTTCAAATCCTATGTGCATGTATGGGGCTGGGGCTATCACACTCCAGTGTCTCGGAAACAAGAAATGACCCTAGTTTCAAAGTGGTAAAGCATCTACACTCAGTGCTCCTGGAGGCAGCAACCGCAAGCTTTACACACCAGTAGACGGAGAACCACATCAGTGAGGCGCGTACTTCCTGCTTCAACAGGACCTGTGAGCATGTCGGAAAGTGAAGCAGGTGGGTAGATTTTCAGAATAGCCTGGGCTATACAGTGCAAACATGTTATAGGAAAGAGAATGAGTGAGTGCAAGAGAGAAAACAAAATAACGAAGGAAATAAGTCTGATTGGGAGCATAGCAGCTAATGTTTTCGTTACCAAATGCCAAGGCCTCCCATTCCATTGAAGAGAGATGAGAGAGCTATCTGGGCATTGCCACTTCCTGTCAGTTTCCAGATGCACAGATGGGGGAAAAATCCCAATAGGCCAACCCCTTTTTATACAGATGTGTGACCCATCTTTTCCTGTGAGGCTTTGGGCTTGGACTATGTAGACCGCATGAGCTAGAATATGCACAGGTGTTTTTGCTGTTGTTTTGCTTGTATGTTGTTTTTTAATTTGTTGTTGGTTCATTTTGTTTTGTTTTGTTTTGTTCAGATTTCCATGCTTATGAAGGTCTCAAAACCCAGTGAACTTCACGTCTGGTTATCTAGGTAAATGACTCAAATGTTGTTCCCCTCTCCCAAGTGATGACATACCCACGCTGGCTCAGAAGAGTCTTCCCATTAGGCATTTGTACATCTACAACATATTTCTTTAATCCTTGATGCAACCCTATGTGTGTGTGGGGGGGTGAGGTTATTGATCTTCTGGTGTATAGAAGAAAGAACAGAGACTCAGAGGTATGAGCATATTGTTGGAAAGACCTTGAATATATTTTTATTTGTTTAATTTAAAATTAGTATGCGCTAAATCTTAATCTACAAGCACACGTGAGCGAGAAATCTCACACTTCTGTGCAGAAAATCCTAAGGGAGGAAAAACTATTGGAAATAATGAATGAATTTGTGAGGTCATGGGATACAAGATCAATATACTAAAATCAATTCTAATTTTATATACTAGCAATGAATGGTCTGGAAATGAAATTTAGGAAACAATTCCATTCAGAACAACTCCACAAATAATAGAATATTTAAGGATAAATTTAATAAAAGAAATGCAAGACTTGTAATGCTACAAACTACAAAACTAAGATGACAGAAATAAAAAGGACATCTGAAAATGTATAGAGGAATTTTATGTTCATGAATTGGGAGATATTAAATCTCCAAAAATGGATCCTCAGATCCCAGTGAACGTCTGTCAAAATCCCAGCAGGTGTTCTGGACCCACGTCTCTGTGCTTGGGAAAAGCCCTCTGCTTTCGTCTAGCAGGCCACCTCATCTGCAAAAACAAAATAAAACAAACAATGAACCAAAACAACAACAACACCTGTGCATATTCTAGCTCCTGTGGCCTTCATAGTCTGAGGCCAAAGCCTTACCAAAAAAAGAAGGCCCACCATCTGGGCCAGTCTCTTATTTCAGATGCCAGTTAAGTCTTTAGAAAAGTTAAAATTGATTCCCCAAGCATTTATCATAGCCATATGAACTGAAAACTAGCACCCTACCTATAACAATTAAACAGACATGGTAAGTATCTGAGATCAGATGGGGCTTACAAGACAGCATCAAGAAAATGAAAGGGACTAGCTTTAGACAATTATTACAAAGTATGTATTTCGTAACTCAGGTCTAAAACACAATAAAAACACTGATACTTCAGCAGGACTATCAGGCCAACAACTCAGTAGCGGGGGAGGGAACTGGACTATTCTCACTAGAGATGACAAATAAAAATAAAGAACAGATGCTTAATGTCATTATTCATTAAGAATATGCAAGTCGGGCTGGAGAGGTGGCTCAGAGGTTAAGAGCACTGATTGCTCTTCCAGAGGTCCTGAGTTCAATTCCCAGCACCCACATGGTGTCTCACCACCATCTATAATGTGATCTGATGCCCTCTTCTGGCCTGCGGGTGTACATGCATAATAATAAATACATACAAAATAATAAATAAATATTAAAAAAAAAAAGAATATGCAAGTTAAAAGCACACTGTCTCTTTATATGCACTGGAATGACTGTAATAAAAAAGAAACAAAACTAAGGGTTAGAGAGGATGTAGAGAAGCTGGAATTCTTACACATTATACATGCAAAATGTTACAACTGATTTTAGAAAATAAGTTTCCACTTTGCTAATAAGTTACCATGTGACCCTGTATCTTAATCTGTTATTATCGAAGAATACCAGAAACTGAGTGAAGTATGAATTCGAAAGTTTACTTGACATATTATCCTGGGGGCTAGAAAGTTGAGAACTAAAGGCCTAAATCTGGTGAGAACATGGAGTCCCACATGATAAGAGAGCAGGAAAGACGGAGGATGAGGTAAGCAGTCCTTTCATAAACCACTCTTCCTTTCGTCACGACCTCCCTTCATTAATGAAGCTGAACAACTCAATCTGTAAATTTTAATATTCCCACTTGTTGCATGTAAATTCAATTCCAGTGCAAAAGGTTCTTTTTTGGTGGAGCGGGGGGAGAGGTGGGAGCTTTCACAGCATAGCACATATCAACCCCATATGTAAGCGCTAACCCGAGAAAAATGAAAACACACATTGATAGATGTCTATATCAGTACTGTAATATGAAATCACCAGAAATCTAAATGTCTAATATCTGGTGATTGCATAAACAAAATGCCAAGTTGTCATAGAACTGAATTCACTTGATGAAAAGGATTGAACTTCTTCGGCAGCTGCAGCCTGAAAGAAACTAAAGAACATTGTTATGTGAAGAAATCCAGAAACGACTGATGGGGCACTAGTCAGTTTTCTACGTGTAATGTATTCAGGAGAGGCAATTCCAAAGAGAGACAAGGGAGATCTGTTGCCTGGGTTTAGAGAGGGAATAGAGATTAACTACAAATGGACAAAGAACAGCTCGGTGTTATTTAAAATGCCTTAATATTTTTGTGATATTTACATAACATACATTTTCTAGAAACTATTGACACATATTCTTATAATGGGAGAACTTAAATTTTATGCCTTAATAAACTGCTAAATAAAATGATCAGCATAGTGCAGAGAGTAGGAAAAAGATAGAAAACACAGGGATACATTGACGTATACTCAGTATCCGTCACGCATCCATGATGATGGATACCAAGTGTTTAATATACTCTCTTCACTCTTTCTACATGTTTGAAATTCCACATTGAACTTTAAAATGAATTTTGAAAAATAAAATATCATACTTTCTTTAAAGGAAACCAAAATGAACATACAGGTTCATATTATGAGGCTAGAAAAAGTAGTCTTAATCATTATAGTGAACCTCCACCAAGGCACATACAGCAATATGGGAAGATTATGGCGTGTTCAAATCTTCAAGGGTTTGGATGATATGATTGCTATCTGGAATGATTAAACCTTAAGTGAAAAATGATTGATGATGCTTATGCCAAGGCTTGACCCAGAAATTTTTTTTTTTTTTGACGTCTGTGCTTCTTAATGCCACCATCTCTATATTGCCTCTAGGCTCAGGTTCCTGGGAGCATGTTCCTTTCTGAATCTTGGTCTATTTTTTCCATGGAGGGACATGAATTCCTGACATTAATAGGAAGTGTAGATAGACCCCCCTCCTCTTATCTTCTCAGCGCTGTGAATAACTTAGTCTAAATCCAGATCTTTTATCTTTCAAACCTCTGATGTTTTCACAATCACCAGATAAGGAATTCATCTCATAGCCAGTAGTTCAGATTATGATAAAGTACCATAGAAGCAAGAAAACAAGATGATCTGATTTCAGTGAGTGTGCCTGAGTTTGTATGCTACTTGCGTTAAGTACAGAAAATAATATACAAACAATCCTCATCTTTTCAAATCTATCTTGATTATGTGAATCATAGTACATTAATAATTTATAAAAACATACTTATTGAACCCTCACAAGCAATGCCAGATACTATTTGAGGCACTAGCTATAAAATGTTGAACAAAATTCACAAAGTCTGTTTTTGTGCAGCTTAAAGTCTAGGGTTTAAGTTTTTAAAGTTGAGTGTAAGAATCACATGGAAACAATGTCAAAATGCAGATTCTGATTCTATACAGTCTTCATTTGACCCTACAACATGTCTATATGACTGTCTACAAAAGACATGCTCAGCTGTAAGATTCCAAGGCATAACACAGAAAGTCTTGGAAAGCACAAATGTTCATTCTTCCTGAGTTTCCATAGTGAGTGATTTGTAACTTGTCTCTTACCTGCACTGAGTGATGCTCTGCAGTGATGAACTCTACCCTTGTCTGACTGGGTCCCAGGTAAATTATCACTTTCTCTTGCCATAGAGACCACCTTCATTAAGCAGCCTACATCAGCCACACCTACTGAGACACTGTCTATTCATACCCAGTGGTGTCTCTGATTAATTCACAGGTCAGGACTTGTGTGTCAGCCTTCCCTTAGGGATCTGTTCCTGTTTTGCACTTCAAAAGCCCATCTGGCAGATATCAAAGACATGTCTAAATCTTTGCAACTAAACTTGAGTATTTTCTGCTCATACATGTTAACCCTTTCTTGTTCTTCTAGGTGCTAGTGTTATTGACAAGGAAATGGGAAGAAAAGGAGCAAGCTAAAATTTTCTTTGCTTTTGCTTATTTTTTATACATTTGTTCCTCCCAAAAGCAATGCCTCTTTCAATGAGATTACTGTACAAAGTACATTGGTTTTTAAAAAGCCTTGTATCCCTGGCTGAAAACAACTAATACTTCTAAGCAGCCAGTTTCTCAGCACTTTCCATGCCATCCAAGAGTGTGCTGTAAGATAACAAAAAGTTATGTAAGTCTGGTAAATGTGGGTTATTTTATAAGTAGAGAAAGTGTTTAAAAGTAACCAATGTTGTATGTAGTACCATAGTATTTAGTAGTAGACTTGCAAATGCCCAATCCTTCTGTAGAAAAAAAGGGCAAAGGTGCTGGGGAGATGGTTCAGTGATTAAACTTTGCAGTTCAAACAAGAGGAGAAGAGCTTGGGTCTTTAGAACCCATAAGTGCCTGGCAATTGGATTATCCCACATGTAACGGCAGCTCAGACAGAGCCTTAGTCTCCACAGAGGATCCTCAGAATAAGCTAATGAGCAGTACTTGCCAAACTTGGAAGCTCTGTGTTCAATAGGGAGACCTTGTCTCACTGGATGAGAGATCAAGGACGATTCTTGGGATTGCACATGCATCCACATATGCACATGAACACACATACACAGCATCACACATATACATGGCAATGAAAAGAGTAAGAGCCATAGTATATCATAGTCAGAATGCAATCATACCAAGCTCTAGTGGTCAAACTAAGGTCTGCAACATGTTAATTCTCCAAAGTCTATAGGCATGATTATAGATCCCTGATCCTAGCCCAGTAATCAGTGATGCTTGCCAGAAATACTTCTTTCTGATTTTTGGAAATCAAGTTCTCAAGCTTTCCCAAATTCTGGCTTGGTAGAGAAACACTTTTTAGATACACGGTCTGTCTATTTGTTTAAATATTCTCCCTCATGCCTGAATTCTGCATGCCACGTTAGTTTCTTTTGAAGAATTTCCCCTGTCTGACTTGACATCACTTGGTTTATTTATGTTAGAAAACCCTCAAGGAAATTGTATTATATGTATGGCTGTGTGGGTGTGAGTATAGAACAGAGAGCAGCAAATCATTAGAAGCTGAACTCACTTATCAGAGTTCTAGTCTTGGATCTGTGCAGAAGAAAACTACACAAAAGCACTGCTTGTAGCCCTTGCTAGAGTCAGCAAATGAGGAGAGGGCAGAATCCAAACTAGGCGATTCAAGAACATTGAAATATGTTCATGTGATACAATTCTGATCGATTTTAAAGTGCATGATACTTTCAAAGACTTATATTTAAAAAATATAAATGAACTACTCTTTAGTCATTAAGGCTACTCTGCATTCTACTGAATTGTCTGCCATCCTCAAGATTTATCCCATTAATAAATAAAAGCAGTCATCAGATGATGCAGTCAAATTTGATGGTAAGTTTGAGAGCAGAAAAAAAAACTGATAATGAAAAAGTGATAACAGCAACCGAGAACATGATGCAAGTTAGTAGAGAAAGGCTCTGGGGGTCAGAATTTACTGAAGAGTAGAGAGGTTTGTTGTTATTTTCCTTTAGAAAAAAACACGAGTGTTACTTTAAACTTCATGACAATATTTGTGTTTGGATAAAACTAATAGAACAGATTTTGGTAGCATCCCAAATGGACTAATTTTGATAAATCACCAGGACAAGCCACTGTCAGAGGACACACAATGAATTTATATACAAGGAAACAAAGCTCCATAGATAACTTTATTACAGATGCTCTTACTATGTCCATGCTAAGCTTCAAAACAAACAAAAACTGAGAGTCATGCAGCCTGTCTCAGCAGACCATGGAAAATTGTTCTGGAAAGTCCCATTGCACCTCAGGGGCAGAGGTTCTCTTAGTAAGACTGCAAACTGGGTTCTAGCACTGACATGCATAAATGCTGTGGCAAGCCCTGAATCAGCAAGTTAAGGATTAAGTGAGGTTCACTTGAGGTTTGCAGTAGAAAAATGTTTTGAATTCTGAGGCCAGTGATGTGGGAGACTGACCTTAGCTTTCATACATCATGCTAGGTTTGCTTGGGAAAAGCCAGTTTGATTCTCTAAGTTGGTTTCCCTATTCACGACATGCAGTGTGGTGAGCTGGTGACCTGCTGGTGGCTTTCTAATAAAAGCTTTTCTCATTTCTCTTTGCTTTAGAGTTCTAACTTGTCTTCGCTTCTATGACTACAGAGCAGTATTACACAAGCCTAGCTCCTGACACATAGTAAGGGCAAGTTCAAATGGCCAGAACAAAGCCTTGCAGCCTGCAGTTCTCAGTCACAATGGGTTATGTTACTGTTTATCACAAGTTCACTTTCTATTCTCAAAGAGCCATTTCCTGCAAGGGGGTTGTGTTTCTGTGTCCTGTTGAACCTACGAATGGCTATGTGGTCTCACTTTTTTTTTTTTAAGAGGTAATGTGAATGAAAAGAGCACATATGCCATTTAACATGAATGGTTTAGATTTGTCATATCTCTTCTCTGTTGTGTTGACCATAGATATGAATATAAAGGATGTCCCCTCAGCCTTTGTCCTGGATGTAACAATCTTTTAAAGTTATTAATGGTCACATGTTATGGCAAGAATTAAATCTGTTTTAAGTCAATGCGAATTTTTGGCTTCATTTGTGACCACAGCAAAAACTACCCTACACTGAAAGAAAGGCCAAATACATGACCAAATTAGAGGTAGAAGTTCTCATTTTATGACACTGATTCCAGCAGAAAATTAGAATACCCCAAACATTTTCCTACTCTCTAATTTCATTTGAGCACTACCAAGGGAACTTCACATCACAGCAGTCCTGGTCTCCTGCAGCAGTCGGTCTATCACACCTTTCTCCAGTTATGTCAGAAAACCAAGTGGAGAGCAGCCTAGTGACTGATGTCTTAGAGAGCACATAGGACAGTGCTGATGGACACTTTCTATAGGAAGCATCTAATCCAATACATGAAGCATGCTTTTAATCCCAGCACTCAGGAGGCAGAGGCAGGTGGATCACCATGAGTTCAAGGCCAGCCTGGTCTACAAAGCAAGTCCAGGACAGGCAAGGGTACACAGAGAAACCCTGTCTCAAAAAAAGAAAAAAAAAGAAAAAAAAAAAAAAAAAAGAAAAAAGAAAGAAAGAAAGAAAGAAAAAAAGAAAAAGAAAAAAGGAATTAGCACAACACATTCCCTCCCTCTCTCCCCCGTCTCTGTGGGGTGGGGGGTGCGTGCGTGTGTGTGTGTGTGTGTGTGTGTGTGTGTGTGTAGGACTAGGAAAGTAGGAACAGACTAGTGTATTGGGCATTAAGCACAGTTTGTGAGGGAAGAGTGTCCTAAGCAGGGGCAGTCTTACCTGAAAAGGACCAGTGATGAGTACAGATGGCACAGAGAACAGAGGCATCAGTGGGAAGGCAGAAGTCAGATCACCTAGCAACTTGTACCCTGTACACAAGATTCTGAATTTTATCTTAATATTCATTAGAGAGACAGTAATTGTTACAATTAGCTGAAGTACATATTTTATCTAACTTCAGATTATGTGTATATTTTGTTTTATTAGATGTGTTGGTTAGTTTTGTTAAATTAACATAAAACGGTGTCATCTGTAGTGTCAACTGGGAAGAAGGAATTTCAATTTAAGAATTAGCTCTATCAGATTAGGCTGTGAGCATGTCTGTGGGGCAGTTACTTTTTTATTTCACTGAAAATAGATTTTTTTATACAATGTGTTTTGTTTAGGATTCCCTTCCCCCAATTTATCCCAGCTCTACCTCTCCCCTGCCATCCAGATGGACACGCTACCTGTTCTCCTTAGAAAACAAACAGGTATCTAAAAATTATTAACATAAGATAAAAAAAAAAAAACCAAATAAATTGGAACAGGACAAAACAAATAGAAGAAAAAGATCCAAAGAAAAAGGACAAGAAACACATAGAGACATAGAGACACACATGCTTTAACACACAAAAATCCCACAACAACACAAATCTGGAGGCCATAAAATATACCCAAAGGACCTGAAGATTAATAAAAAAAAAAAAACCTCCTGACTCATCTTTAGGAGCATAATAAGAACATAGAGAGATGCCACTGAGTTTATTTTCTGTTAAATACCTCCTGCTGGGTATTCAGCCTACCCTGAAGAGTGAGACTCACTTACATAAAACTAATTTTTCATTTACAAGTGGCCAGTTTCTTGGTTAGCGATGAGAACATGTGACCACCTTTATTCTCACCTCTACGACCCTATCTGGGACAGACCCTTGCAAGCCCTGCACACTTTGCCACAGTCTCTGTGAGTTCACATGTGCACCTGACATGCTATGTTTAGCAGTTGTTTCCTTCATCCCTCAGCTCTTTTTTTTTTTTTTTTCTGCCTCATTATTTTACAGAGTTTCCCCATCCTTGGTGAGATAGAGGATTTGATGCAGACATCCTATTTAGAGCTGAGCATGCCAAGGTCTCACTCTCTGCACACCATCTGCCTGTGGGGTCTCTGTATTTGTTCCCTTCTTTTTCAGGAAGAAACTTCTCTGGTGATGGCTGAGGAAGGCACTGATTGACGAGCATAGCAGAATATTGCTACATCCTTTTAGCAGAACAGTAGTATTTTTGTTTGCCCTAGGTCTCTCCCCCACCTATCTAGTCTCAGGTTCTTGGCCACCCAAGCAATGTTGAGTATATGTTCCATCTTATGGCGTGGCTCTTAAGTCAAGTCAGATCTTAGTTGGCTGCTTCCTCAGCTTTGTGCAGTCATTGCACCAGCACATGTTGCAGGCAAGTCAGCACTATAGATCAAAGAGTTTGTAACTGGTTTGGTGTTTACCCCTCTCCTTTGGTAGCATGCAGAGTACCTTCCAGCATCATGAACATTAGTCTACAGGGGTAACAATCTAGGTAAGCACCAACTCAATGTCTCCCTCGTCAGTGAGTTAAGTGTCCTCTCAGTGACAGAAATTGTACATCAGTTTGTGGAGTGCCACCAATATCTTCGGCAATAGCTTGGGTTGTTTGGGCTTTCCATGAGATACCACTGGCCAACAACTAGATTATGTGTAACCCCATTTCTGGTACTGGAAACTTCATTTGGTGACAAGAGATGTGTAATTGGGATTCTGTCTCACCCATGTATGTATGTATGTATAGATCATCTTCATATATATGTGTGTATATTTATGTATTATATATGTGTTTATATATACATATAAATGAATAAAATGTGGAATAAATATATATGAATAAATATATGTGAAGATATATATTCAAGATATATGTATCAAGATATTTATCTTAAATATTTATGTTTATATATTGAATATTTTGAACAAAATTTATGCACATATATGTATGTAGAAGTTACTGTATTAGGTTTTTATACTACTCCCCAAATGGCTGTTAATTTTAGCTGTCTCTTCCCTCCCTCTCCTCTTCCCCTCTTTCTTCCTCTCCACCTTCACATTCCAGTAACCCCATCCAAACTATTCTATTTCCCCTCCCTAGGGAGATATCTCACTCCTATACAGTCCCATACTCCATACCTAGCCTCTGTTGTTATACATATTTAAGATTGATCAGCAGTGACTTAGTAATTAATATCCACATTAATTGAATACATGCCCTATTTATCTTTCTGAGTCTGTTACCTCACTCAGGAACATTTTTCTAGCTCCACCCATTTACCTAGGAATTTTGTGATTTGATTTTTTGAGAGCATCTTCCATTGTGTGAATGTTCTACATTTCCTCTATCAACTCATTTGTTGACGGGTGCCTAAAATGTTTCTAATTTATGGCTATTATGACTAGAACAGTGATAAATATAATTAAGCTGGTCTCTCTGTGATGGGATAAAGGGTCTTTAGGTCATATGCCCAAGAGTGGTATAACTGGATCATGAGGTAGAACCGTTCCCAGCGCCCTGAGGAACTTCCACACTATTTTTTACAGAGGCTGTACAAGTGTTCACTTTAACCAGCAAGAGTGAGGTCTCCCCTTACTCCACATTCTCACGAACATGATCTCTCATTTGTTCTATTGAACTTGACCATTCTGACTTGTGTAAGACAGAAGATCAAAGTAGTTTTGATTTGCGTTTTCCTGATGACAAAGAATGTTGAACATTGCTCAAGTGTTTTTCAGGCATTTTAGTTTCCTCTCTTTTCAAATTCTCTGTTTAGATCTGTACCCCATTTATTAAATTGAGTTATTTGTTTCCTTGATATCTAGATTTTTGCATTCTTTATGTATTTATATATTTGGGTATTTAGTCCTCTGTTGAATGTGCAGTTGGTAAAAAAATTTGCCCATTCTGTAGTCTGCCATTTTATTCTAATAATGGTGACCTTTCCTGTACATAAGCTTTTCAGTTTCATGAGGTCCCATTTATCAATTGTTGATCTTAATGTCTGCGCTATCTGTGTTCTGTTCAGAAAGTCTTTTCTTGTGCCAAATGAGTTCAAAGATGCTGCCAGGTTCTCTTCTAAAAAATTCAGTGTACCTGGTTCAGTCAAGGTCTTTGATCCATTTGAAGTTGGGTTTTGCTCAGGGTGATAAGCATGGTTTAGTTTTCATTCTTCTACATATATTCATCCAATTTGACCAGTATCATTAAATCATTAATAGAAAGTTTTATCTTTTTTTCAGTATGTATTTCTGTCTTCTCTACAATATCAGATATATATATATATAGCCTTATTTCTTCACCTTCATTTCTATTCCACTGATCAGTGTCTGATTTTGTGCCAATATTAGTTTATTTTTATTACTGTAGATCTGTAGTATAATTTGAGGTCAGGGATGGTGATATTTCCAGCAGATCATTCTGGAATGTTTTAGTTATTCTGGAGGTTTATCTTTCCATATGAAACTAAAAATTGTCATCTCAAGATATGTAAAGAACTGTGTTCTAATTTTGATGGGTATTACATTGAATCTGTAGATTGCTTTGGTATGATGGCCATTTTTAATCCTACCAAGCCACTTCCACAGGAGATCTCTCTATCTTATGATATAGTCTTTAATTTATTTCTCCAGTGTCTTAGCGTTTTGTCATACAAATCTTTTACTTGCTTGATTAGAATTTACCCCCAAGATATTTTATATTTATTGAAGCTATATAAAAGGTGTTGTTTCCCCGACTTCTTTCTTGGTTTGCATGTCATTTGTGTATAAGAACGCTACTTATTTTTGTGTGATAATTTTGTATCCTGTTGCTTTGTTTAAAATATTCATCAGCAGTAGTGTTTTTCAGTGGAATGTTTAGGGTGACATACACACAGTCATGTAATCTATGAATAAAAACACTTTTTCTTCTTTCCTTTCTTTTTGTATCCTTCAGTTATACCCTTGATCTCTTTAAATTCTCTTTTTCCTTTAGCTAAAACTCCATGTACTATGTTGAGTATCCATAGAGTGGAGAACCTTGTCTTGCTCCTGATATTAGTGGAATTGCTTTGAGTTTCCCTCCATTTAGGTTGATATTGGCTGTGTGCTTGCAGGAAATTGTCTTTATTATGCTGAGACATGCCACTTATATTTCTAGTCTCTGAAAACTTCTATCATGAAGGGTTTTGTCAAAGGCATTTTCTGCATCTAATTAGATAATCATGTGGTTATTGTCTTTAAGTCTATTTATATGATGATTAAAATTATCAGATTATGTATGTTGAACCATCACTGCATCTCTATGATGAAGCCTACACAATCACTGTGGATGGTCTTTTTTAATTATTACTTATCTGTTCTTGGATTTAGTTTGAAAATAATTTACTAAGAATTTTTGCATCTATGTTCATAAGGGCAATTGGTACGTAGTTCCTTTCTTTGTTGGGTAGTGTGGGCAGGTATCTGTGGTTTCTTAGTGTAAAACATCTGTCTATTCCCTTCTGGCTTTTAGTGTTTCCATTGAAATGTTATTTTAAGAAGCCTTCCTTTATACATTAATTTTCTTTTCTGCTTTTAACATTCTTTTTCTTCTACATGGTTATTTTCTTCTGTATGATTATTATGTGAGATGGGAAATTTCTTTTCTCGTTCAGTCTATTTGGTGTTCTGTATGCTTCTTGTACTTTGATAGGCACCTTCTTCTTTAGGTTAAGGAAATTATCTTCTATAATTTTGTTGAAAGTATTTTCTGTGCCTTTTTCCTGGCTTTCTTTTCCTCCTTTTATTCCTATTATTTGTAGATTTATTGAATGTTTTGTGTCTGAATTTTTTTGTGCCTGGATTCATACTTTAGATTTAATTTTTTTTTAACCAAGGTATCTATTTCTTTTATCTTGTCTCCAGTACTTGAGATTATCTTTTCTATCTCCTGTATTCTGTTACTGATGCTTGCTTCTGAGGTTCTTGTTCAGGTTCCTAAAATTTTTATTCCATGATTTCCTGTAGTTTGGTTTTTCTTTATGGATTCAATGTCCACTTGTGTGGCTTGAACTGTGTTCTTCGTTGCATTCCACCCTTTGTGTTTTCACAGATTTCACTAATGGATTTCTACATATCCTCTTTAAGAACTTCTAGCATATTCATAATGGTGATTTTGAAGTGCTTGCCTTGTGCTTCAATTCACCATAGCAGGGTTGCTGGGCTGGAAAGAGAGATACTGTCCTGACTGCTACTGGTTGTGTTTTTACACTGGTTTCTAGGCAACTAGATTTGGGATGATTGCTGATACCTGGTCTTGTGTGTTATTCCTTGATTTCTGTTTCCTTCTCTGGTTCTTAGGAAAGTGTGGTGGTTGTGAGTTTCCCTTTTTAGGAAATGCTCCTGAGATCCTACCAGATGTAGCCACTGTGGATTCCATGTAGAATGTATTTCCTAGTATTTGAAGATGCCACTTATGAACTGAGATAGGCTGGAGGCATTGAGGGATAAGGGGTTCCACAGTAAGAAGAAGGGCAGGATGTGCCATCAGGATCTCCTTAGTCCCTGTGCAATGGGGGCAAAGGGAAAGGAGAGGCCACAGCAGGTGGTACCCTACAAATCTGTGTATGCGACTAAGAGATTATTACATTTACAGGAGAATGAGTATTTCCAACCTGCTTCCCTGGCCAGCCTGGCACGTGGGTTCCCAGGGGACACCTGTTTGTAGGACTTGCCAGCTGAGATAAAGTGAAGAAGTGTAGGATCAGAGCATCACAAAATCCTTTAAAGGATATTTTTTCTGTTGGTCCTAAAGCCCTCTTGGCATGCCACCACCACCAATTTACTCAACAACCTCATCCACCCTTACAGATTACTTACAAACTGTCTTTCCCCCATGAAAGAAACCTCTAATTGCTTATCAATACTAAGTGGTCTGCCCTCAAATCAGATGCATACAACTTACATGGTTGTATTTATATACTTGTGGAAATATATACAACAATAAAGCAAAGTGGCATGAATTTAAGACAAGGCTGGGATGTAGTGCATGAGAGAGGTAGGAGAAAGAAAATGAAGGGATAAATAATGTAATTACATTATAAATTTAAAAAATTAAAAGTGTTAAACTTTTTAAAAATCAAGTTGAATTCTGTAACGGTTCTGAATTATTCAGATACAACTTCTTCCATTTACAGAGATATACCTGAAAGAACATATTTATTTTGTATGTTTTCACAACTTAAGACCTAAAGTTTTTTAGAGCATGGCCTTGTCTTTGTGTCTTTTGTGGCACTCAGAAAAAGTACTGTATAAGTATGGCAGAAAGAATAAACAGAATAAAGCATAAACCTAAAGATGATCTCCTATTCAAGAAAATGGAGCCTCTGGATCTGAACCAGCAGATTCTTCATGATGCTCTGGGCTTTACAATAGGAATGCTTATTTTATAAGAATTATTCTATTCAAATGAAATAAAGAGACTAGAGATTTTCACCTCACATCTTCTTGAGTAATTCCAGGTAAGCTTGGACTTCATGCATCTCTCTAGACAATTTGACATGATTGGAAGTGCTGGTAGGGTCCTGCTTTGACCCTGCCAGGTGCACTCATATTAAGGCAGCAGTCATATTAAGAGATGAAGAAACCTGAAGTCATGCTTTGTCTGTGCAATTTACTGGCTGGGTATGATCAACATAATTAAAAATGATCCCCACTATCTGACACTGCAAACTCTCAAACTGAGCATAAGTATGTTGAATATTACTATTATAATAAGGTGCTTAGCCTCTGACTCTGGGCTAGCTAACTGGGAAATTATTTTGGGTGGCCATGACTTACTTAATATGAGTAGCCACAAAACAAAATGGGACAGGAGAGACAGGAACTCAGATGGCCTGGGAAATATTGCAGTGAAGTGAAGTGCCTGGGAAAGACCCATTGCAATGACTATTTGTGCCTTCATGTGGAGAAGACTCTGTGCGCGGCAACTGGGCAGCTGTTGAGAAATCTCAGTAATACAACCACAAGGAAATCAATCCTACGAATAAGCATCTTGCTTGCAAAGTTCAATGGCAAACCTCTCGTAAGATTTACAGTTCTGGCTGACACTTGGATCTCAGCCCAGTGAGACCCTGAACAGAAGGTCTGAAGAGCTTCCACCCAGACTCCTGACCCACAGACACTGTGAAATAATAAATCTGTGTTCTTTCAAAGTGGTAAAGTGCTATATAGCAAGAAAATGGCCACAGCAATGCAATACGGTGTTATGACTGTGTGAATTCAGGGGAATTTTCCTTTTTTTTTTTTTTTTTTTTTTTTTTTCCTGAACCAGACTCTCCTCATTGGTGAGGCAAGGATGCTGATAGGCTGGTTGGGTTATATGCTATTGCAGTTCATTATGGTACTATATGCTGAGTTTCTAGAACTACTCAGTACAGATTCAGATCCATTCTCCCAGCCCCATACATCCACTAAGCAATGGCTCTTCTTGAATGTTTCCTCCTGGTCGCCTGCCCCACAGGACCCGGATTAGAGTTTCAGACTGCCTTAGGTGTCCCTCCTTCAGCAGCCTGTCCTAGGGCCAGTGCTCTGATGAAAAATTCCCATTGTAATGCATAACCATGAGGCGTCCAGAGTGAAATTGCTCTGGGAGCTTTTGTGTGATTAACATTTCAGCTGTTTATGGAGTCTTTGCCCTATCATTTCCTGCTTTTAAAAATTAATGTGCTGCTTTCTTTATTATTAAAAACCAAGATTTGGTAGTGCAGCTGGAGCTAGGAACTCATTGTGTGTGAAGCTATGAAAAGTTCTTGAATAGGGCGAAGGCTTGGAAGACCCTTTACTTGCAGGTCCTTTGAGTCCTCTCCCTTTCTTCCGCTGTCATGCCTTCTTGGCTCCAAGTTCCCTATGTTCCTCCTCCTCCCACTGCATTTCAATGGGGATGAGAGAATCCTAAACCATAGCATTATGACTTTTTAACTGTGTCAACACCACAGCATGTAGCAGGATTCTTTTTGTTTATTTGTTTGTTTGTTTGTTTTTGTTTTTGAGACAGGGTTTTTCTGTGTTTTCTTGGCTGTCCTGTATTCACTTTGTAGACCAGGCTGGCCTCAAACTCAGGGCAATCTGCCTGCCTCTGCCTCCAGAGTGCTGGGATTAAAGGCATGTGCCACCATGCCCGGCTTAACATGTAACAGGATTCTTAAACCAGTGGAATCTGTATCTGGCTTTAGTGACAGAGGACTCCTCAGACCCTACAGATCAACTCTCTTACTGCCTTGATGAAAAAATCTGATATTTGGGAGGTTAATTGTCCAAATACACACAGCTATTAGTGACTAAACATTCTCTGAAAGAAATCAGCCCTCCTATTCCCTTTAAGAAATAATTTGAACCCATCAATTTTATTTTCCTTTTGTAGCATTTGAAAATTGATCTTTATATACAATCAGCAAATTGTTTTTTCTTAGTGATCTACTTCTATGTAGATGCCATCACTGATCCTAACATTTGTGGGGCTGGCACACAGTTTCCACAGAGGATGTAAGGCTTCATAAGCCATACAGAAGGATCCAATTAAGCAAGAAAAAAAAAAAAAACAGTGGAGATTTAATGTAAAAAAAATATCTCAGGTACAAGCACTAAGTAGTCTTGTAAATTATATTCTTTAAGGATCATTGAAGAAACTACATATTTTTAATCAATTAGATGGATTTACTCATTAAAGACTGGATATTATCCATTATCCTTTATTTACCATCTGTCTAAGTTACTTTTATATTGCAGTAATAAAGCACCATGACCAGGGTAACTTTCAAAAGAGAGCTTTTTTTTTTACATATACATTTATATTATTACACATATTTATAATAAACTACCTACAGTGAGAAGAACCATGAAACAGTCAAGAATTATATAGATCTTACATTCATAATGTTTTGGCTATTTGTATTTGGCAACCTTGAAAAAAGATCTTTCCTATCTTGCTGCTTCTAAAATTCTGAATATAAATCAATATCTATCATATCTCATCATTATCAACTTAAAACATCTATCTAGACCTAAAACCATCTTAATCTCTAAAAAAACCTAAGCTTAAGTGTAAAACTAAACTACCTGGTCTTCAAACCCATCAGAGACTTGAGAAGGCATAAAATTGGTTACCTGAGTATACAGGAAGTGCACATTAGCAGCTTCCCAAATGAGATGGCAGAAACAGTCTTCTGTCTCTGTTTGCTGCCTGAACAGTCACCCAAACCTCTCAGAGACAAACAGAATATGACATTTAAAGTCGTTTTTGTTATTTTAAAGATTCATTGAAAATAAGATAGGTTAACTCTTGGCAACATCCATCCTACCTCAAAGAAGATGATGAGCATCAAAGAACCTCCTTATGGAGATAGCTTCAAATGTGGCAAACCAGCCACCGGGCAAATGTCCTCATTTTTACCCAATGAACTGAAAAATGTCTCATATATCAGTTTAAAAGACTCACAAATGACCACTCTGCCCTGCAGAAACCCCTCCTAAGTAAAACTGTGATTGATGATGTGAAAATGGTTCTTTTCTCATGGAGAAGTTATCTAGCTAAGTGTAAGAGCTCAGTGAACCTCCTTATGAAGATGGCTTCTAATGTGACAAACCAGACACTGATTAAAATGTTCTTATTTTGGCCACAGACAGAATTCTGCCTAAAAATGGGCAAGCTTGGATTCAGGCAGAGTCAACAGTCAAACTCTGCCAAAACAGAGTAAGCAAGTCCTCAATAGTTCCTGCCTCACAAATATGTCTGTCAGATATATTGGGCCAGAAGGCTGAAGATGAGGCTCCAGTGTTACAAGAGAGAGCTTTTAATTACACTCATAGTTTCAGAGAGTTAGAATTCATAGTGATAGAGTAAAGATATGGAATCATGCACAGTTGAAAGCCCACATCTCTTTAAATGTATATTTTATTTATTATAATATATTCACATTACATCCCCATTGTTATCTCCTCACTCCTCCCTCCCTCTTCTGCCTTATTCCTCTCCCCGAAACCTCTGATAGGGGGAACCCTCCTACCACACTGTCTGTCCACAGCCTATTAGGTCTCATCAGGATAATCTGCATTCCCTTCCTCTGTGTGCCTCCAAGGTAAGGATGAGTGACCGAATTGGGGGCCCCTGAGTGCATATCAGAGACTCAGCAGAAAGTTGACATCTTGATCTGCAAGAAGGAAATCAAGAGAGATAGACACAAGGGAATAATGCTAGTCTTTTGAAACCTCAAAGCCCACTCTTCTCCAACAAAACCATACATTCTAATCCTTCCCAAATAGTTCCATCAGTTTAGAATCAAGTATTCAAGCATATAAGGCTGTGGTGGTCATTATCTTTCAAACTAGCACATCATCCTAATTTCTGGTGACTGACACAAATAAATTGTGGCGTTCTGGGTCTGATGTAAGGCAAAAAAAAAAAAAAAATGGCATTATACTTTAAACTCAGATTTACCTTACAATATGATGAGGGTTAGTTTGATGGAGAATCTACTGTGTGAACAGTTAACATAGCAGCCCCAAGGCTCTTACCAACATTCAGCTAATTTTAAAGTCATGATATAATTATGTAAATTGTCCTATTCTCTCTTCTTTCCCCAATTCCTCCCTGTAATTCTTTTGCTCTCTCTCTCTCAAATTCATGTCCCTTTTAAAAAATTGTTAGTACACACATACATACACACACACACACACACACAGAGAGAGAGAGAGAGAGAGAGAGAGAGAGAGAGAGAGAGAGAGAGAGAGAGAGTCCTAAATATATAAATACAATCCACTCGGTTTGTATGCTGTTAATTCTATGTATATTATTCGAGGAATAATCAATCATTTCGTATTAGGTAACCAATTGGGAGGTATCTCCTCTTGAGAGTCTCCCTGTGCCCCAGAGCAGATGTATTTGTTTCAAAAAAGACATCCCAACCACCAAGGAGGCAATTGACTCTTGCTTTAGAGAACTTAAGTTCAGGGGCTAATATGAAAAACTATTATTTACTATAAAATATTCAAATAAAATGGCATGTTGTTTTATATTCATGATTTCTGTCTTGTGCTTTTGGCTCTTCTGAGATGTGAACTGTTTTTTCTTTTAATTTTCTACTTTAGTTCTTTCTTTTTACTCCTATTTTTCTCTCATTCTGTGTTATAGTTTACACCTTGGATTATGAGTTACTTGACAGCAATGATGAAATAAACAGGTTATTATAAATTCCATTCATCTACAAAAATATTACTGATGATTTAAATTTTTATTCTTTTCTTTTTCTTTCTTTTTTCTTTTTCTTTCTTTCTTTCTTTTTTTTTTTTTTTTTTCTTTTTAGTTTTTCAAGACAGAGTTTCTCTCTGATTCCCTGGCTGTCCTGGAACTTGAACTGTAGATCAGGCTGGCCTCTAACTCATGGAGATCTGCCTTCCTGAGTGTTGAGATTAAAGGCATCCACTAACACTGCCTGGCTAAATATTTATTATGGAGATGGCTTCAAATGTGGCAAACAAGCCTGTGGGCAAAATGTACTCGTTTATGCCACAAACAGAATTCTGCCTAAAAATGGGCAAGCATGGATGTAGGCATAGTCTATAGCCAAACTCAGCCAAGGCAGGGTAAGCAAGTTCTCAATAGTTCCTTCCTCACAGACATGTCTGTCAGATGTATTGGGCCAGAAGGCTGAAGATGATGCTCCAACATTTTAGAGAGTTCTGGGTGACTGTTCAGGCAGTAAACTCTCTCTGTCATTTTTTCATTTTGAAAGCTGCTAACCTGCACTTCCAGTTCATTCAGGTAATTAAATTTTATTTCTTCTCAAGTCTCTGATGGGGTCAAAGAACAGATAGTTTAGTCTTACAATTAAGCTTTGTTGTTTAGGGTTAAGATGTTTTTAGGTCTAGATAGATGTTTTAAGTTAATAGAGATGAGGTATGATAAATATTGATTTACATTCAGAATTTTAGACTAATTAAGATAGGAAAGATGCTTTCTTCAAGGTTGCCAAACCCAAATAGCCCAACCTTTATGAATGTAACATTTATATAATTCCTGATTTTTCATGGTTCATTCTGCTTATGTAGTTTGTTTTATTTATGTGTAATAACATAAATGTATATGTTTAAAAAGAAATATAATAAAAGCAAACAAACAAAAAAGAATTTCATATGTATACACAACAGAATGTGACCATATCTGGTACCCATTCCCTAAGCTCTCCCATGTCTCCTTCTCCGTCAACATGTCCCCCTCCCAACTTCATATATATATTTTAATTTTTTTGTTTTTATGTGTTGTCTTTCCTGTGTGTATGTCTGTGTATAGTGTACATATGCTGCTTTCAAATGCCCGAAGAAGGCATCATTTCCCTAAGACTGGAGTTACAGTTGGTTGATAGCCACTGTGTAGGCATAGGACACCAACACTGAGTCCTCTAGAAGAGTAACTGCTTAGCTATCTTAACTACTGAGCTAATCTCTGGCTCCATGGCTTTATTTTTTTTTAAAGCCCACTAAGTCTGGTGAGTGTCCTTATGTGCATGGATGTGGGCTTATCCACTAGAACTTGAGAACCCTAGCAGTGACCATGTCTTGAACAAAGGAGTGATTCTCTCTAGAAACCATCCACTGCCAGTAGCTCTTTACCGAGTAGAGCCCAGGAGATGATCTGTTCCATCTATTCCAGGATGTGGGCTGGCTTGATGTTGTATAAGACTTGTGCAGATTGTCCCCAGCTTTTGTGAGTTCATGAACATGCATAGCAAGACACTGCTTTCATGCTTAGACATTTTGCCCTTTTGCTAAAAGGACATCACCATTATTTTTGTTCCTTAAAATTTTTAAATTAATATGTTAAGATCTAATATTACCTGACCACTTCAGAGTTTCAGAGAGACTTAAATGAGATAAAGTCATGCAATAACTGGGGGGGGGGGGGGAGAGAGCTACATGAAGTTGTTGAAGCATTATTCTCATAGAGCACTTGAAAATGAGTTTTACTAAGAATGCGTGTGCGCACTTGTGCGTGCATGTGTGTGTGGGTGTGTTATAACAGTTCATCATTGAAAAAAGTGAAGGGAGGAGCTCACACGGGGCAGGAATCTGGCGGTGGGAGCTGATGCAAACACCACGAAGGGATGTGGCTTACTGGCTTGCTCTTCATGAATTGCTCAGCCTGCTTTCTCATAGAACAGGACCACCATCCCAGGAATGGCACCACCCACAATGGGCTGTGTCCTCCCACATAATTTACTAATTAAAAAAAATTCTCTATAGGCTCTCTACTATAGCCTGACTCCCTGGAAGCATTTTCTATAGTGAAGTTCTCTCCACAGATGATTCCAGTTTGTGTCAAGTTGACATAAAAGTAGCCAGCCTAGCGTCCCATTTTATTTTAACAAATTGAGTTGTTTGTTTTCTGGATGTTCATTGTTTTTAGTTCATTCTGAAGTGCTCTGTTTTGTTTGAATGATGGTGTCTTTTTCTGTGCAGACACTTTTTTCTTTTCATGAGGTCATTTACTGATTGTTAATCTTTTTTTTTTTTAAGATTTATTTATTTCATATGAGTGCTTTATCTGCAGAGGAGGGTATCAGATTACATTATACATGGTTGTGAGCAGCCATGTGGTTGCTGGGAATTGAACTCAGGACCTCTGGAAGAGCAGGTGGCGCTCTTAACCACTCAGCCATCTCTCCAGCCCCTGATTGTTAATCTTAATGACTGTGTGTTGTGTTGGGGTCCTGTTCAAAAGTCTTTTCCTGTGCCACGAGTAGTTCCTACTTACTCTTCTGTTAGATTCAGGGTATCTGGCCTTATATGGAGGTCTTTGATCAGTTTTGTGTATAGTGATAAATATGAATCTATTTTCTTTTATTTACATGGAGCTATTCAGTTTGACCAGGATTATTTATTGAAGATGTTCTTTTCTCCACTGTATACTTTTGGCTTCTCTGTCAGCAATCAGATGTCCATAGGATTCTCTTCCGTTGAACAAATGTCTGCTTTTATGCCCAAACCATGCTGGTTTTATTAAGCTGCTGTTGATAGCCTCTGCCATGAAAATAGTCTCCTCTGAAAAAACACTTCATGAAACAGGGCAACCAGATAGGTCACATTTCATAACTAGCTGATTTACATGAGTGTCAGAATATTTTTAAAAGCACAGCACATTATCAGATGCCAGAGTTCAGAATGCTTAGGCAATGTCTTCTTCTTCTTTTTTTTTTTTTTTCCTATAAAACAAAATCATTCTGGCAATGGTAAAACAGGAATGAAGTGAGCACATACATGTACAAACATTCTGCTTCCTGCCCACCCCCCCAAAATACCAAGCAAACAAACAAAAAAGACAACAGCAACAAAAACCAAGCAGTTGGACATATCTGAGTTTTGTCATAGATAATTTTGTTTGGCAAATTGATTGGATTAAGAAAAATCTATTGAAGACACACACATTGGGTGTGTTTGAGAGAGTCTATGGGCAGGATCAACAGACCAGGGAAGATCCACCTTGAACGGAGGCCACACCATGGAATAGTTTGGGGCCTCAGAATGAATAAAATGAAGAAAGCAACAGGCCAGGCAAGCTGCAGATTCTCCTTTCTCTTTTCTTGTTTTATGTAGATGTGAGAATGTGAGGAGCCCAGCAGCCTGCTCCCACCATGGGGGATCTGCTGCCACCAGACATTCTGTACCATGATGGAATATATCTCTTCAAACCAGGGCAACAAAACATGCCTTTGCTTCTCAAAATGTTTACCAGGTGCTTGGTCAAAGCAGCATCATAGCAGCTCATGCAAGTTCCATGCAAGCAGGTGTTCACTATAGCCCCAAAGGACCAACTCAGCCAATTCAATCCAATTAAACAAGATAAGCCTCAGCATTTGTTGGAGTTCAGTTTAGGCTTTAATGTTCCCACTTTCAAAACCAACAATTATGCTTATGTTTCATTTAGTTAAGTACTAAATACCATTTTGTACGATTCTATGTTTGGCAGAAATGATACACACACACACACACACACACACATATATATGATACAACATAACTTTCAAATACTTTCAAAAAGCCTCAGCTTTGAATTAAAACATATTTTAAGACTTAATTAATTAGAGTTACTTTTATAAACATTTGTGTTCATGCATGAGGATACATGTGTGTATGCAAGGATAGCTGTGTGTAAGAAAGTATGATGGGGTCTGTGTACTTTTTCATGTGTGTAAATGCATTGCATTTGCACACAACTCACTATGAGGTAATGAAACAAAAGAGTTTAGGTAAAGTTTAGTTAGATGAAATCAATAATAAGTCACTGTCCTGCCATGAGCCGAAGCCAAATCTGGAGTGACAGGGACCAAACTTATGGACTGTTAATCTCAAGAGCTTGCAAAATAATTTGCAAAGGCTAAATATTAGAAACCCGACTGGCGGCATTCTGAAGTTCACTCCATCCTCTCTTCAAGAGTCCAGGTCAGCAAGCCCCGACCCTTGAAATGCACTTATTTTACCTACAATCTCCCTTTAGAACATATGTGAGTATGAGTTCAAATTTC
Source organism: Acomys russatus (assembly GCF_903995435.1). Taxonomy (NCBI): domain Eukaryota; kingdom Metazoa; phylum Chordata; class Mammalia; order Rodentia; family Muridae; genus Acomys; species Acomys russatus. The sequence continues at coordinate 29,465,618 of NC_067153.1, read as the reverse complement.
CAAAATTCTTAGTGAAAATGTACTTTTAGATCCTTAGAAAAAAACCTAACCCCCTTTTCATAGCCTGCAAAAATATTAAATATGCTTTCCTTGTGGTTATCCCAGGGATATTTACTTGCCTAAATAATTGCTACCTGCAATTCCTAATGATCATCAGTAGAAGGCAAAGAGAGAGAGAGAGAGAGAGAGAGAGAGAGAGAGAGAGAGAGAGAGAGAGAGAGAGAGAGAGAGAGAGAAGAAAAAAGTGAGAAACAAGAAGTCATGGGCATTTGTAAAATTACTGACTGAATTAAAACTTTGTAAAAGCCACTTGGTAGCTAACATCATAATTACTGATTGTAGGTTTCCTCTCATTTTTACTGTCGACATGGTAAGGCTAAGGACACAGCCTTATATAAAATACAGGTACAAGAATTAGTGCTTCACCATTTTTACAAAGAAAGGGATCGTTGTAATTCATTTGAAGTGAGGCAATCTTAATTTATGACTTTAAGAAAGAAATTCTTTATTTTACTGCAGAGTATTGTGTCTGTCACAGCTACTATATCCATACTTTTTTCCCAGTTGAAGTCATTTGCAGTGATTCAGCCTTAGCCGCCAGATATCAATCGAACATTCTTTTTATACAGTTTTGGGTCTTATTCACACAGAAAAACTTATCCCTGAAACTTAGTTAAGGAATTAGGGATTCCTCCATTTAAGTTCTTAGCATTCTGCATGCATACTGTATCTTCTTCTCCTACCCAGTTAGCCCTACAGACATAGTGGGGTTACAAACTCTTAGAAGAATAAACCCCAAAGCTCTAGATCAGGATTGGTTAAATGGCTTTGATTTAGTTCTACAACTAACTTTGATGGTTCAAATCACATTGAACCGTTAAGATTGGACATACGATCAATTGCTAACTCTTTGAAGCTGTCATTGTAGATGTTTCTTGGTGTCAGGATAGTAAAACACAGGCTTTGTTTAAGTTCCTTGTTTCTAGAAAGTATGTCAGACCCTCACTTGGATTCTGCAAAATTCAAGACTGTGATTAACTTAAAATTAGTAAAACAATGTGAGATACAAGGCCAAGAGAATGCTTCATGACCAGTTACACCAGATACTGTTATTTTAATATAATGTTTACTGTAAACATTGTGCACAGTACAAGTGATTCCATACGTAAAAGACAATTATTTGTTTCTAGGCCACTATCTCTCTAGGTTGGCTGCATTTTCACTGTCTCTTCCTCCTCCTCCTCCTTCTTCCCTCCTCCTCTTCCTTCTTCTTTTTTGCTTTTTTCAAAACAAGGTTTCTCTGTGTAGCTTTAGCTGTCTTAGACTCATTTTGTGGACCAGGCTGGCCTCGAACTCACAGCAATCCTCCCGTTTCTGCCTCCCAGAGTGATGGAGCTACAGGCATCTGACATTGTACTCGACTGGTTTTACACTTCTTGCATAGCTCATTCAGTCCTGGTTTCCTGTTCTAAGGCTAGAAACACAAGCAGCATAATAATAACTGCACTAGCTCTGAAACGCCAGCTGTGATATAAATGTTTCATGTAGGGAAACCATTGAATGCTCACAATAAACTAAAGAGGTCCCTGTGTTGATCATCACCATTTATGGACAAGAAAATTAAGATAGTGGCAGGACTGAGTATCTTTCCCAAGAATGCACCACCAGCATCATAGACCCACGCCTGGGCATATTTGTCTCCAGAATTTATAATCATGTGAACCACTCTAAACTTTCTTAGCTGACGCAACTCTCGGCACACATTTATTAAAATCTTTGAGCTTTCACATTGGTACATTCTGTCAGACAGAAGAAAAATGTTTAGAATTGTATCCTCCACACATGGTATGTACTCATTTATAAGTGGGTTTTAGCCATATAGTACAGGATAAACATACTACAGTGCACAGACTCAAAGAAGATAAATAACAAGGAAGACCCAAGGGAGGAGGCTTAAATCTTACTCAGAAGGGGAAATAGAATAGACAGAGGTAGTGATTGAAGAGAGGAAACAAAGTAGGAGAGGAATCACAGAAAGCTATGAGAGTGGAGATCAGACTTGGGGAGAGGGTGGAGGATAAAAGGCCTGTGGGGGGGTGGAGGGAGGAATGGGATACAAGGGATGGGATAAACATTGAGATGTAACAAGAATAAATTAAAAAAAAAAAAGAAAGAAACGGAAATAAAAAAGCCTGTAGAGAAAAGAGAAACTGTGGGCAGGAGCATCTCTGTGACAAGCTGAAGACCTAAGTCAGCGTATGCTCCCATGAGTGAGGCAGATATGAGAGGGACTCTAGGAGAGACTCCTAGTAGCAGAAGCCATAGAAATTGAAGAGGACACCCTCTAACTAGACAAGTCTCCTAGCACAGGGAAGGTAACACCAACCCACCCACAAAAACTTCGTCTCAAACTTCACCCTACCTACAAGATGTGCAGGGATAGAGATAGCAGATAGAGGGAATGTCCAATCAATGCCTGGCCCAACCCAAGACTCACACCATTGGAGGGAGCCAACCCCTGACACTATTAATGATATCCTGTTATGTTGCAGATAGGGACCTATCAGAGTCGTCCTCTGACAGGCTTCACCCAACAGTGCCTCAAGAAGATGCTGAGACTCACAGCCAAACATTGGGTGAGGAGTACGGGGTCTTGAGGAAAAGTGGGGAGGAAGGAAGGAGAAAAGGACCCGGAGGTTCCAGGAGTGTCACAAGAAGACCCATAGAGCCAACTAACCAAGACCTAGAGGGGCCTGCTGAGACTGAAGCATCAACCAAGGACCTTGCATGAACTGGACCAAGGCTCCCTACAAAGATATAGATGATGGGCAACTCTGGCATCATATGGTTCCCCTAGTAAGGGGAGCAAGGGCTTTCTCTGGCAAAAAACTCTCTTGTCAGATTTTCAATTACTTCTCCCTGGTGGGACTGCCTTGCCATGTCACAGGAGAAGAGGTCACACTCAACCCTGGTAGGACTTGATGAGCTGGGGTGATAGGAAGGAGGCTCCCCTTTTGTGAAGAATAGGGGAGGAGAATGTGGGATGAAGGAGGGAGGATGGGACTGGGAGGTGAGGTGGGATGGGGCTAAAACCAGGATGTAAAGTGAATAAATAGATAAATAAATAAATTAATTTAATTAATTAAACAATAGTGTCCTTGACCTTACAGAGATTATAGTCTTGTCTTGAAGGAAGAAATACATGTAGTAAAAAGTTAGGGAAGAGTAACTGTTATGCTAATAACATATATTGGGCCAACTACTCTAATATTTAACTAAGTCCACATAAACATCTTCAAAATATATCTATTTCACAACAGAAAAATCTGGAGCATTAATAAGTGAGGTCCAATAATGAGTTTTAAAGCTGGGATTTGAACTTAAGACATCTACAGCACTTGCTTTAACCATTTTTTTATTACTGTGTATAAACACATTTTTAAGGAAATGTAGCACATCCTAGTAACATACCATAAGTATTTATCCAAATTTAGAAAACAGAGCATCCAACCAATCTCTGCATATCAACTACTTAAGTCAATATTTGTAATAGCCTTTGTTGTCTCCAGATACTCTGAAGTGCTCTTAGCTGTTTGATTGCCCTCTTCTGTTTCTAGATCTCTGTGCATTTCTTCACTGAATTTTTCATGCTCAGCCTCTGCCAGGACTGTCCTACCCACTAACTCTCTCTCTTTCTCTCTCTCTCTCTCTCTCTCTCTCTCTCTCTCTCTCTATATATATATATATATATATATATATATATATATATATATATATATTCACTACTACCTCTGCTACCCCCCACCAGAAGCGCTGTCTATGTAATCTCATTATCCTTTCAGACATCACCTCTAATACCAAAGCCTCTGGGAAGCTTTTCTGACCTTCCAAGATGTGGGTGGGTTTGACTCATTCAATCCTACCTGTCATAGTATCTACCGCAGTGCCATGCTTTCCTTGTTTGTCATTCTGTACCAACCTAACTCTCAGCTTTTCATAGTAGTCTGTGTGGGAGCTGGGTTTTATTTTTCTTGACTGGACTGCTGAAATATTGTCTGACATATTATAAATAACATGCTTTATAACATTTTTTCAAATAAATGACTGAATTCTGAGCCAGGTATGTGCATACAGAACACTTATATGACAGACATGGACTAAACATTAATTTCCATGACCTGATAGAATTCTCCTCATATTTTTTTTTTCATTTTACATACAAGGGAACTGAGACTGGAGGGTATTCAATAACATCTTCAAGGTAGCCATGTGGGCACAGGAGCAGTGAGAAATGAGGCCTATGTGGTCATCAGCCTGTGTATCTGAGTTAAACAGCTGTAGGGACTAAACGGTGTGGTATAATTCTAATGAGACACAGGTGAGGAACAGAGGCCAGAAATCATTTTCTCATGGTTGGCTCTGGAGAACAGCAGAAGCATTGCATGGAGGTGATCCTGAGGATAAGTCTGAGTTAGTTTGGGTGTGAGACAAAGAGAGAGATCACCAGTGCACATTTCAGAGGCTGTGAGGTATCCCAAACTCTTCCTTTAAAGGGAGGGAAGCATTTGGCAACCAGAAAATGATGCATGGGAGGAACAAACAAGGCTCAAAGGGATAGAGGATGAAGGATGGAGGGGATCTAGTTCAAGGTAACAATTGGCAGGATGAGAGAAATGGCACTTCAGTTCTAACAAGCATATTGTGTGTTCTTGGGAGAAAGTAGCATTATCTAACTGCGGAAGGTTAGTGTGAAGTCTAGGGAAAGAATATTTGGCAAAAAGAGGAAATTATTCTATATCGCATGAAAAAAGATGCAATATTCTTCCACTTTGTTAGCAGTCTTTTGAACTATCTGCTATTGACTTCTAAATATATATCTGAAGATACGGATGAATTATCATATATATCAGCATCCCCCTTTTATATTGTGTTCTTGTGACACCTGCTACTTTATCTATTATTAGCATTATATCTGTTGTTGCACTACACAGCACACTACACACATTATTTATTTACTCTGTTAGTTCTACTGGTGAATAAAAGATCAGAGAAGTTGTGCCTGCTTTATTCTCATGGCTAATAAAGAGTAGCCGGGACTTAACTCACATACATGTGGCATCAGCTCTACAATGCCAGCCATCATCACAGAGATTAGAAAAATAATAACTACTGAATTCTGAGTTTCTACTTAGCATCAACCGTGTTATGTAACATATAACAAATGGGATATGATGCTTTATATAATCTTTTAGCCTATTAAGTCTGAGAGACTAAAGATTTGTTTTAAATTCACTCGATGTATTCTCTGCAGCGATTTCTTTCTTGCATTTTTTTTTTCTTGAATGCACTTTCTAATTCTATGATTAGGAGGCATGAGATAATTTTTATTATTTTCCGTGATATTAGAAATCCTCTTTCAGAATCTCATGTTCCTGCTACAAGCCCACAGTGAGAATGTAAGGAAATAGGCTCATGAAAGAGCTTTCAACATCGTTTGTTCTGCTGGTTGCACTGCTTCCTTCTAATGAGAAATGGACAGGTCATTATGATATTATGTGCCACAGCCTATTCTTGGAAGCCCTCTCAAGCTGTCTGAGATAATGCATCTCTACATTGCCCCAGCTTCCTTGTTCCCTAGATGGTATTTTTTTTAGAGTTTTATGAACATCAAATGGCTCCTTAGGAGAGTATTCTAATTGCCAAATCTGGATTTCTTCCAGCAGTCCTGGTATAAAGGATGATAAAATGGTCCGTGGGGTAATGCCAGCTTGAAAAGGATGATTAATGAACACTCCAGCCACAGAAGCAGAGCGGCTAGCTGCAGATCCTCACCTCTCCCTCTTTTTCTCCAAAAGCAATTTCCCAGTCTCATCCCCAGGTCAGTAGCAGGCCATCTGCTGTGGCCTTACCTCCACCCCTGCACCCACCTCCAGCTGATTACACAGATCTTCCCCTCCAACCTTTCTTCTCCCCACTAATCATTTTATCCCATTCCCCACCTCCATCAGGCATTCCCTAGGAATCAGAAAACTGCTCTTCCCAGTGAAGCAGATAGCCTGTTTTGTTTTTATTGTGTTTATTATTAATGTATACATTTATATTATTTCACATGAATAAAATAAACTACATACAGCAGGAAGAACCACGAGACAATCAGGAATTATATCAATGTTACCTTCATAGTGATTTGGCTATTTGTATTTGGCAAACTTGAATTAAACATCTTTCCTATCTTGTTGGGTCTAAATTTCTGAATGGAGATCAGTATCTGTCATATTTCATCTCTATTAACTTAAAACATCTATCTTGATCTAAAAACATCTTAACCCCTAACCTACTAAGCTTAATTGAAAGACTAAACTGTTTGGTCTTCAACCCCACCAGAGATTTGTGAAGTAATAAAACTTAAATATCTGAGTGCACCAGAAGTGCAGGTTAGCAGCTTCCAAAATGAAAAAATGATTGAGAAAGTTTACTGTCTGAACAGTCACCCAACACTCTCTATAATGTTGGAGCATCATCTTCAGCCTTCTGGCCCAATATTTCTGACAGACATATTTGTGAGGCAAGAACTATCAAGAACTTGCTTGACTCTGCCTGCCTATTTTTAGGCAGAATTCTGTCTGTGGCAGAAACAAGGAAAGCTTCTGATCCCAATTGGTCCAGCATTTCAGACTGTCCCACAAAGGACTCCTAGTAAGCTTGGAATTTTGCAACATTTGGAAAATGGACCACAAATGTTGTCCCTGGCTTACTTAACCATTTCCCCCAATTTTTTTGAGCGGGTCCCTTCAAAGGTATTATTTGCCTTAACTCCGCCTAAAGAAACTTTAAGAGAATGATGTCCTGTTTCTTCTAAAGGAGGTTTGATAGGTTTCTGTTTACTCTCTCTGTCTACAGATGCTTCTTTTCATTGGGAGTTGGTTATAAGTATTATTGGTCTTTTACAGAGAGGAAACTAGGTTTGATTCAAGCATGTCTCTCTTTTCCTTTATCTTTCTTTTGTAGGTAAGGAGATAGGAGCTGAGAAGAAATAAAAGGGGATCTAGAAATATAAAGGAAGGATAGAACAAAAGGTAGATTATTGAATCTAGTCCTCATCTCAAGGCCTTAATTTTTACTCAAAATAAGGTTATTTTTTAATTAAATGGTATTGAATTTTGTATATTGATGAAAATCATGATCATGTAAAAACTGCTTTAATTTTATCACAAGAATATATATTCTAGGTCTAATAGATAGATATGATTCTATAGATTATAAGGTAAAATAGTTAAATAAGGTCTTCAAAAGCCTCAGAGACCTACATAATATGGCAAATAAAGATGTTTTTATTATTCTAAAGATTGTTTTGGCAACAAGACAAGTTAAGTCCTGGCAACACTCACCCTGCCTCAAAGAAGATGATGAACATCAAAGAACCTCCTTATAGAGTTGGCTTCAGATAGCCTAACTTTTGATCTTCACCTCTCACCTCTCTCCTACAAATCCAATTTCCTGGTCTTAACCAAACTCTGTAGTAGACCACCCGCACACCGCCAGACCTCTCCATTGGATCTCCCATATCTTCTCCTCCAACAGTCCCTTTCCTCCTCTCATCCTATTATCCTAGCCCCCAATTTCAGCAGACACTTCCTGGGAAACCTTCAGCCAACTCTGCCAGAAAAGCAAGTCGGCCACCAAGCAGGTAGGCAAGATTCACGTCTTCACTCTTCTTCCTTCACTTCAAATCCAACTCTCCAATCTTGTCGCCAGCTCTGTAGGAGATGATCTGTTTTGTGACCTTTTCCCCTTTCCCAGGGACAAGCAGAATGTGGTAAAAACAATCTTCTTTTCTTCCTCCTGCAGATACTCTCAGATAATGCCCTCTCCTAGCCCATCCTCATTCTTAAGTGTCAGGTGCCAATACCTAGAAATATATTTTACATGGAGTGCCCAGTGACCACACCTGTCAGGATCTCAGATTTTCCTATCTGTCAACACCCACGCACCATGTCCTCCTAAGAACCAGAGAGGGCAACAAAAATTAAAAAGCAAAATATACACATACTAAAGATAAGATATCAACACCTAGAACTACAATCATCCCAAACTCAAAGGCCTAGACACAAGTATGAAAACACAATACCAGCCAGGACAATATGTCTCCACTAGAGCCCAGCAACTTTACCTCAGTAGGCCATGAGAACTGCAACATAGTTGAAGCACAGAACCAGGACTTCAAAATAGGATTTATGAATATGCTAGAGGTCTTTAAAGAGGAAATGAATAAGTCCCCCAAAGAAATCTGTGAAACAAACATTAAACTGAAATGAAGAAAACAGCTAAAGAATTGCAAATGGAAATAGAATCAATCCAGAAAATACAAACCAAAAGGAATCTGGAAATGGAAATTTTAGAAACTCTTACAGGAAACCTGAAGGCAAGCCTCATCAACAGAATAGAAGAGATGGAAGAGATAATCTCAGGCACTGATGACACTATAGAAGAAATAAATCCCTCAGCCAATGAAAATGTTAAAACCTTAAAAATCCAGGCACAAAGCATCCAGAAAACGTGGGACACTGAAAAGACAAGTTTTAAGTATAATAGAAAAAAAATCAAAATGAAACAAGTATAATAGAAATAGAAGAAGAAGAAGAAGAAGAAGAAGAAGAAGAAGAAGAAGAAGAAGAAGAAAAAGAAGAAGAAAGGGAAGGAGAAGGAGAAGGAGAAGGAGAAGGAGAAGGAGAAGAAGAAATCTAGGTCAAAGGCACAGAAAATACTTTCAACAAAATCATAAGAAGAAAATTTCCCTAACCTAAAGATGGAGATGCATATCAAAGTACAATAAGAATACATAACACCAAACAGACTGGACCTGAAAAGAAAGTTACAGTGAAACATAGTAATCAAAACACTAAATGTACAGAACAAAACAGAATATTAGAAGCTGCAAGGGGAAAAGACCAAGTACCTTGTAAAGTCAGGTCTATTAATAAAATTATGTGACTTTTTAATGGAGACTGTAAAAGCCAGAAGGGCCTGGATAGATGTTGTATAATGTTGAAAGACCACAGATGGCAGTCCAGACTACTGTATGCAGTTATCTTTCAATCACAATAGATGGAAAAAGACATTTAAGCAGGAACTATCTACAAACTCAACACCATAGAAGGTACAAGGGCAACTTCAACTTAAAGAAGATATTTATACCCAGTAAAAAAAGAAGAAGAATTAATAGTAGAACAGCCAGTCAAAAGAGGGAAGGAAAACCTCACCACAACAAAATAACATAACAAGAATCAACAAACACTGCTTGTTGCTATCTCTCAACATCAATGGTCACAGTTCCCCAGTAAAAAGATACAGACAAACAGCTGCTGCCTCCAAGAAACACACTTTAACATCAAAATAGACATCATGTCAGAGTCAAAAGATGGAAAAAAGATATTCTAAGCAAAAGACCTAAAAACAGAGCCAGTGAAGCCATTTTAGTACCTAGCAAACCAGGCTTCAAACCAAAACTAATCAGAAAAAATAAGGAAGGACTGACATACTCAAAGGAAAGATCCACCAAGAAGATACTGTAACTCTTAGCATCTGTGCATCACACAAAGGGGTTCCTGAGCTTATGCAAGAAGGGCCACCACAGCACAAATCATATGTTGATCCTCATACAGGGATAGAGAATGACGTCAATACTCCACTCTGGCCAAACGGCAGGTCATCCGGAAAAAAACTAAACAGAGAGATGGTGGAGCTAACTATCATCTTAAACCAAATGGACCTAACAGATATTTACAGAGCATTTTACATAAACACAGAAGATTATACCTTCTTAGCACTTCATGGAATTTCCTTCAAAATTGACCACAGACCTAGACAGATACAATAAAATTTAAAATTTAAGTAACACCCCTGCATCCTATCTGACTGACACAACTAAAGCTGAATATCAACAACAGAAACAACAGAAATCTCACAAACTCATGGACCAAACAAGTCACAACTTAATAAAAATGGGTAAAATCAGAAATTAAGTTCTATCCATTTGCCTGCAAATTTCAAGGTTTCCATGGTTTTAATAGTTGAGTAGTATTTCCACTGTGTAAATGTACCACAATTTCTTTATCCATTCTTTGACTGAGGGACATCTAGGTTGTTTCCAGATTCTGGCTATTATGAATAAGGCTGCTACGAACATAATCGATCAAATGTCCTAGTTATATGGTGGAGCATTTTTTGGGTATATGCCCAGGAGTGGTATAACCTGGGTCTTAAGTAGCGCTATTCCCAATTTTCTGAGAAAGTGACAGATTGATTTCCAAAGTGGTTGTGCAAGTTTGCACTCCCACCAGTAATGGAGGAGTGTTCCCCTTTCTCCATATCCTTGCCAGCATGTGCTGTCACTTGAATTTTTGATCTTAGCCATTCTGAAGGGTGTAGGATGGAATCTCAGAGTCGTTTTGATTTGCATTTCCCTGGTGACTAAGGATCATTGAGGTAACCAAGACCCAGAAAGACATGCATGGTATATACTCAATTATATGTGGATATTAGCCCAACATAGATGCCCTCTGAGAGACTCCACCCAGTGGAGGATCAGGATAAATGCTAGGACATGATGCTAGACTCCAGATGCAGGACTGAGTATGGCATGGAAGAGTGGGTAAATGGAAGGATCCAGAGAGCTCAGACCTCACAAGGAGACCATTAAGACCAGGGTGAGCTGGACCCAGGGGGAGCTCCACAAACTGTTTTACCAACCAAGGGCAACGCGTGCAGTAAACCTATACCCCGTCCCCCCTGTTTATATCTAGCCATTGGACAGCTCATTCTCCACATTAGCAGGAGGAGGAGAGCAGAGATGGCCACTGACGTAAACTCTGGTGCCTCTTATTTGATTACTTCCCCTTCGTAGAGAAGTCCATTGACACACAGAGGAGGGGGAAGCAGGCTATATGGATGAGACCTGATATGCTGTGGTCGTATGGTGGGAGAGGAAGTCCCTTTCTGTCAGAGGTCTAGGGGAGGGGAAGAGGGAGGGAGGGTTAAAACCAGAAGATACAAGCGACAGGATAACATTCGGGATGTAATCTGAATAAATTATAATAAATTAAAATTTAAAAATTTAAAAAAAAACAGAAATTAAGATAAAAATTTTAAATTTTGGTTGTGAGCCTAGCCTTTAATGGCTGAACCATCTCTCCAGCCCCCCAAAAATTAAAAATTTGAACTCACTGAAAATGAAAACACAACATACTCAAACTTGTGGGAAAGAAAGTTAAATGGAGATCAGACAAGCTATTAAACCAGAACTATTACCCCAGTGAAATGAAGGCAACCATTAAAAGCCCCTCTCAAAACAAACAAACAAACAAATGAACAAACAAACAAACCTGGGGCCAAATGGCTTTATTTCAGAATTCTACCAGTCTTTCAAAGAAGAGTTAATCCCAATATCCCTCAAATTATTTCACAAAATAGAAACAGGAAAAGCATTGTGCAATTCATTTCTGAGTCTATAGTTACCCTGATTCCCAAACCACTTAAAGAGCTAACAAAGAAAGGGAACTGCAGACCAAATTCCCTTTATGAACATAGATGTAAAAGTCTAAGTAAAATACTTGCAAACGGGATCCAAGAACAAATAAAAAAGATCATTCGCCATGATCAAATAAGCTTTATCCCAGATTTTCAGGGAGGGTTCAATGTGTGTAAATTGATAATTATAATCCACCATATCAGAGAAGACACATTGTAGGGAGCACACAGGAAACAGTACTGCTCAACGTGGGTAGGAGCTGTATGTTTCATCCATTTTTATAAATGAAAAGAAAAAAGAGATGTCACAATGGCTGAAAAGGGAATAGTTGAGCTATTTCTATTCTCCATCATAAAGTAAACTGAGATGGACGAGATTCAAAGTATCTGACGCTTCAGGATGAAAAGACTAAGAAGAGGTACATATTCAGCCAGTGAGAACAGGTCTTTGCATTGGAAAGAACTGCCAGACATTGAGGAAGATGTGACTAGGCATATCTATAAAAGGCGTGCAGTCAAATGATGGCAGGGGTTATGCCCTTATTGTACGCATCTGTTTGTAAAGGTGCACTGACTACACTAAGGCGGGGTCAAGAAGAGAACAGGAACACATAGCATGTAGAAACCAGTTGGGTGTGGTAGCTCACACCTGTAATCCTGGTGTTTAGGAAGCGAATTCAAGATTTCAAGGCCACCAGCTGTATGTCCAATTGCAAGTTAGCCTGGGCTCCATAACATGCTGTCTCAAACAAATAAGCAAAACTCCGTGTAAGTCAATCAGTGGGTTCTAGTGGTTTAGAGCCAATGATTAGCTAAACACAAGTCATTTGAGCCCCTGGGCATGGACAGGCAGAGGCATCAGAGCCCTGTCAGAAAGGCCATTTAATCTTACATTCACATAAAACCTTAGGTATAGATGGTTGATTCCCTTCATCAGTCCTAATTGTAGTAGGGTATAAGTGGCACTCTCCAACTGGATAATTTTTAATGAGAGACTAGTATAAGCATATTGGGCTCATGCTGAGAAACCAGAAGGATACCCCATAAGCTAGTAACCACTGGAAGATGTTATCATTCTTAGATCTAAAAGAGTCTGAGAAAGAGCCTGGCCATTAGGAGTATTTGGAGGCTAAGACGATGGAGAGAAGAGAACTTCAGAAGAGTTACAACGGCAGGCTTAAGAGGCAGCCCAGCCATGATGCTCCAAGAAGAGAGAGTGTTTCTGACCTCAGCTCATTATCTCTCCATCTCCTGCCTCTGATAGCTCCTGGCAAACCCCATAGCAAACAGAGGAGAAGGTAGCATAGTGAGCTGTTTATACCAGCCAGTCAACACAGAACAGGTTGCGTGATGAGGAAGAGATCTGTGGCAAGTAGCAGTGACAGTCATCATCCAGCATGTTTCACAATAAGGATATACATAGCTACAATGACAGAACTATGTAGTCATGGGTTGTGTCATTTTTATATCCGAGGACCATTGCTGCCATGTTTTTTAAAAACTGCATTCTCAATTGACTTTTAGAAATTAGGTCAATTATTTTCTTGTAAATAACATAATAATAATGTGCTGAAACTTTTGCATATTAAAGGCATCAATTATCTGGAAAAGTCATAAAATCATATTATTAAGTATATACCTAAAAAGCCTATAGTAAATGTAAGTTGATATGTAAATAGACATATATAGTTTAAATGAAATTTTCCTCTCTGGGTTGACAAACACCCTCACTGCCAAGAGTCATAGACCATTTAACAAAAGTCCCAATACCAGTCATGAGAAGACTTATTTGAGTTCCTCAGAATTGTCACAGGAACTCCTAAAACACTCCAGACTACTGTTGCTGCCTTTTGTTGCCCACACAGACTGGAAGGTCAGTCACCAGGGCCCAGGATCCCTGAACTGAAATTTGTGTGGAAGCTTTTTCCCTGAAGACTAGCTCTCCTGGTACCAGAGGGAACATTCAAGCTTCCAAAAGAAGGAGGTAAGCAACAATCCTACTCAGCTCTGAAGCCTGGCCAGCATGGCAGGACGATGCTAAGAGTACACAGAGCTTGACTGTAGCCAACAACTCACTAACTGGGTATGCTCATAAAGAGGGAGCCAGCCATGCCAAGTCCTGGAAACCCAGTCAGTTACCCAGAGTTAGTGAGGTCATGGGCCTTGCTGAAGAACCTACTTTGCTAAAGTGGCACAATCTCTGACTGCACTCTAGACATTGGTCCTTATGGCCACAGATATGCAAGGTCTTTACCCTTTGTCAAGGAAACCTCTCTTTGCAACAAACAGAAACCTTTACAGAAAACCACAACTAATCAAAATGCAAAGTTCTGGAGCCTGGTCCCGGTAGCTAAATCCACAGGATGAATCCTTCATCTAAAGCTCAGGAGTCATTGTGGGAGAGGGAGCAAAATGATTATAAGAGCCAGAGGAACGGGGAGTTTGCTGTGAGACTGCACTTCCCAGGAATATCAAAACCTACTGCTGTAAAGTCTCATTAACATGGTTTCCTAAACTTGAAGAGGGATGGTGCCAATAGACTAATATAGGTGAGGAAAAGCCTCAGCCCTACAGAAGAACTGCAGGTAACTAAGAAATGCTCAGAATGGGAGAAATTGTTTTCATTAGGGAGGATACAACAATTGGATAGCTAATGTCAAATTGTCATCCCTGAAAACATATACATATAAGTAATGTTATACAGACTGGTGTGTGTGCGTGTGCTTGTGTGTGGTGTGGGGTGTGTGTGTGTGTGTGTGTGTGTGTGTGTGTGTGTGTGTATGTGTGTGTGTGTGCACGTGTGCACGCATGCCCCTGTGTGTACATTTAAGAAAAATGAGGCCATGATTTTGAAAGCAAGGAAGGGGAATTCATGGAAAGGTTTGGAGGGAGGAATAATAAGGGGGAAATAATTTAATTTTATTGCAATATCAAAGAGCATATTTTTAAAGTTAGTTATCTTACACAGTGATTTATAGAAATTTCTAATAGTCTTGAACATCTGAATTCTGAATCTTCCCTAATGCCTCCCACAGTGGCTTTAAATTTTGGTCATACCACTTAAAATAATACACATGGGTGGTCGGTGCCCAACAAATACTACAGACATTTTCCCATATACTTTATTGTGTGGTTTTAATATGTTGGTATAAAATAAGTAAGATCTTATCCTAAATTCATATGATGTGGTCATTGCCTTTATTTTGCCCATGACACTGAAGCTGGACAAAATGTTCAGTCTGTTAGAATTAGTTCCTAGTGCTTTTTCTACATATGCAACTAGTATAGTTATTGAAACTATACCTATAAGCAATTATCAGTAAAAATATAAGGCTATGACACCATAACGTTTTCAACATTCACCAAAACAAAGGTGTATTTTAAAGGATAGTGAGGCAGTGTTCTACTTAGACTACACAGGTTATGTTTCCCAGAGAAACCGAAGGACAAACGGAGAGAATGGTAAATGAGGCGCTTAGAAACGTTCTTTCTCTTACAATTTAATTCCAATTGAGAACAAAGAGAATTTGAAAGACTTATCACGTCCAAGTTTCCAACCTCATTCTGTGGATGTATGAACTTGCCAAAATATTCTTCTGTCCATGTATGAAAACAAATATAATAGCATGAATATGTGAACAAACACACATCATAAAAGAAAAACAATTTATAACATAATTTTAAAATAACTTTAGACATGTTAAGTTTGTATTTTGTATTCCCTAGTGGAACGGTAAAAATGATCATGCTCTTACATATTTTGATAGAGAAGGTTTTTAGTCATAGCAATTTGTCTTTCTAAGGATATCTGTCTTGACTGACAAGTTCTATTTTAGATCATCTCTGCTTTCTGATATCTCAAATGATTTGTTTAAACTCTACTCTGTGGCTCCTGATAAGCCTCAATCAGTTGTCATTAATCTCAGAAAAACTATAATTTCTGGGTAGAAATAAACTTTAAAAGAAATCTTGTGGTCTCTCTTCATCCATGTATCTTCTTCAACACTCAAGCTTGCTGTCCTTATTAATAAAAGACTATTTTATTTGGGGGATGTTTCCTTCTCGAAATAATTTTGACCCAATGGTCAAAATATGTATGCTATTCAAAAAAGCCATGCCCTCATGATTTCTAGTCCCTAGGAAAAGAGAAATTCTGAGCCCTCTTGTACATGACAGCAACCACCAGAGTGAGTAGAGCCTGAATCCCTCCTCCTATTGTCCAGCAACCACCAAAGTCAATAGAGCCTAGATCCCTCTTCCTGTTGTCCATTCCCCTAGGGTCTCTCTATTTCAGTTTCATAAGGCCTGACCACCTGTATGAGAAGTGACAGAGAGCATCGCTCCATTATTAGAGAAGCCAACAGTTTTGTAAGGAATGCCATTTGAATTAGACACAAATTTGTCATATGAAAAAAAGTTGTATTGTTTATTTCTTCTGCAGAAATAAAACTCTGTGAGTTGCTGTGTTGAAATCAGCGATAACTGCTTATATATTCACCATTCAATGTTGTTTGGTTGCTATAGTAAAACTTATACTTAATTCAATAAGTGGAAATATTAAAAAATCTTTTAAAACTTACTTGTATGTTTATGCACTAGTAGCTGTTAGATTATAGACACTCTTGAAATTTTTAGCTTCTTGCCTAATGTAACATATAAGTAATGTTTTATGTAATTTTACAAATTATGTAATGTCAGTATCCATTTCTTCCAATACACTGTGTTTAAAGGCAAAAGGTTCTAAATCTGCATGCTTAAGTATAGAGCATTATCATTTGTATTCCTAATTCCTTAGTCAAAACAATCATTAGCAATGCAAATAATGAAAATAGTGACTAAAATCAGATTAACTGTTTTTAGAAAGTCATGTTGAAGTTGGGCGCTAGTTTTTAATTCAAATAAACAAAGCAACTGCTGTCACATGCACTTTCAATTTTAATAATAAAATACCATTTTGCTTTAATGATTCTACTTAGAATCCATCAGTAAATTAAACAAATACATTTAATTTAATCCACCTAAATTATTATGAATTTTAGCAGGATGACCTGCAACGTATCAAATCACTTGAAATTATGAACTTGGCCATTAGCAGATTAAGGAATGTTGTTTGGTTTGGAAAGATTTGCCAATGCTATTACAAGTCCTAGGATTTTGACTGGGTGGTTGTGTGACTGGAAACCCCTGAGTTGAAAGTGCTTTTTATTCTGAGTATTAAATGAAAACCATGATGTTCTGTACAGCATAGTTTCCAAATATTTCATATGAGAAAAGTATAGGCAATTAAGTTTCCAGAAAAGCTGTTTGGTTGACAAAGGGGCCAATGTCAGCTTGTACTTCTAAGACAGTCTTATTCTTTGACTTGGAACATAGCTACGTTCACAAGGCCTAACTGTGCGATGCAAAAAGCACCTCTCCTATTTAGATTTCTAGATTGTACATATTAGGTATATAAATATTAATAAAATTTCTACCCTTAAATATTACATGTCACAGTTAATATTCTTTACTTTCTATCTGGGTATTTGCTTTTCAATATTTGATACTAGAAATTTTCTATGCGTAATTTTTTTTTCTGGAATAGCATATTCAAACAACTTAGGAAAAAATAATGTTGTCCATTAATTTATATGGAAGCAGGAAAGAAGCACGTGTCCTACAATGATGGCAATGTAAGATATGACAGAGATAAACAGAATCTTAGAGACTAAGTACTTCATCTTATGTTAAACACAGTGGACTGATTGTTGCTTTTTCATGGGGCCACTAAGTTTCTCATTAAGACTTTCAAGGAGACCGAGGTTTCAGGAATTGGTGTGAGACCTGACAGCAGTGACAATGGCTTTAAACCAGGTCACCTGTTATGTATCCTTAGTACTTTAAATAATGCTGATGCCTGAGTCCTAGCCACAAGGAATTCTCATTTGATTTGCCTGTGATATGTATGGCGTGGTCATTGGTTTTTATAAGTTTCTCAGGTTTAATGAACAGAAAATAGGGAACAGGTCTTCTGGAATGCCATGTCACCAAAATTAGAAATCTCTTCTAATATATTGAGGTCTGACAATAGACCTCAAAATCTGCAAAATATTCTACACAAAGAAACTCTGGGGCCAGTGAAACTTGGACATTAACATATCTTTGTCAAGAAACTTAATCCACTTTGTCATCTTTCAGACAATGGAAGAAACATCTAATTTAGCACTTTCCAGAATTTTTAACCGGTATCCTCATTTGTAGAGCCGCTACGGATCCCCTGAGGTTAGCATTCTGTGATCCATATGTTGGCTCCTGCTGCTTTATGATGTGAGAGATTTCTCTTGACCTCTATGTTTTAAAAAGAAAAATTTTACTTCTATTGTTTATCTATACACTATACCAAGAAATATGCTACTACTTTCTTATTCTTACTCTTATTGGTCACACAATCTTACATTGATAATTTTAATACCTCTGTGGCTGTTGAGTTAAACTCATATTTGTTTGAGCTCAACTGGAAATTCTGTTCTGGGCTGCTCCCTTTGGATTTGGGTTTATTAATGCAACAGAATGCATATTAAGGCCATCTATCTTCAGCGTGCAAGTTGACAGGAAGCACAAGGGGGCTACAGATCTTGCCTGAACATTATCACCTGCCAGTTACTTCAAAAGCCTTTGCTTTGACGCTATATGTTTTGTAAGTCATGAATTCCCTGTTTTAAAATCTGGGAGACATTATTAGATGCATTTCTTTGGCTGGGAGGAGAGAACAAGGAGGGTGGAATGGTAGAGAATGTGAAAGTATAGCCAACGGTAAAGGTTTACTCTTGAATGAGAGTCAGAATGAGGGATGGTAAACTAGCCTTGAGACCGGGAGATGCAGCAGACATGCTATTTGTCATTTACCTAGGAATAGAGATGTGACTTGAATATCCACAGAAACACACAGCTGTTCCGGTTATCTCTTTATTTCACATCTCAGGTATTCTCTGATTGTCATACTGTAGGTAATATTATCCATCTATGTCTGTGTAGACTATAGCCGACGTCTAACAAGACATCAATGAAAAGTTGTGTAAACTAAGTTAGTTGACATCAAAGATACCCAAGAGATTACAATACAAAAATTAAGTCAATATCACAAAGGAGTGACTTTTTGTTAAGGCTATCTTTCTAGATAGATTTGGCTGTTCTGGAACTCACTATGTAGAGCACACTGCCCTCAAACTCAGAGTGATCTTTCTGCATCTGCTTCCCGTTGGTAAAATATCTGCTTCTCAAACTTGAAGGCTGTTCTAGGATCTCCAGAGGCTATGTAAAAAAATCTGTGCCACCCGGAAGCATGTGCCTACAAGCTCAGTACTGGAAAAGAGGGAAAGTAGATCAATGGAGTGACCAGACAGTCTAGCTCAAGTTGATGAGTGAAAGAAGCTGTCTCAAAAACTAAGGTATAATGTCAACAAAGAGGACACCTGGTGTCAATCTCTGATCTCCACATATGCATGCATACCTATATACAAATGTACATACATGTATATCCCAGACAGCCAAAAGTTAAATGAAAGCAATTCAAACCTACATTGCACAGTAATTACTACTCCACTGGAAACAATCTGTCTTTCCAACTAGATGTTTTCCTGTGTATAGGATATAGGTGTGTGTGTGTGTGTGTGTGTGTGTGTGTGTGTGTGTGTGTGTGTGCATGTGTGCGCTTGTGCATGTACATGTGTGTGTCTGTCTGTGTGTGTCTGTGTGCGTGTGTGAGAAGAGAGAGAGAGAGGGAGAGAGAGAGAGGAAGGGAGGGAGGGAAGGAGGGAGGGAGAGGAGAGAGAGAGAGAGAGAGAGAGAGAGAGAGAGAGAGAGAGAGAGAGAGAGAGAGAGAGAGAGAATCCATCCAGGCCCTGGTTTTAAAATGGCATCCCCTGTTGTGTGACATGCTTCCACAGTTCTGAAAAACTCTGTGCCTCTGAGTAGATAACCTGAGATGCTAATCAACTTATCCTGGAAGCATCCACATGATCTGAATGAAGATAACTTCCTAAGATCTCCTTATTGGCTTCCTCCTGTTATATTATCTCCAGATGGTAAGGTTCAACGGTACCTCTGGCCGTTAGCCACAGCCCTGAAAAACGTGACTACCTATGGGATTTTTGGAGAAGATTAACAACCATGGCATGGAAATCCCTTTGTATTCGGAATCATTCCTTAAGATAACTCTCCATAAATGCTACTGACTGGTAGTTTCTCTATGCAAGAACATGGGGGACATTTAAAGATTACTTGTATTAATTGTATCCTCTCTAATTTGGTAAACTCTTCCTTTGCTCATGAGAGCCTTCTTTTGCTTGAATATCTTTTGTTGTTGTTGTTGTTGTTGTTATGAATTCTATGCATTTTAAAGGCACATGCTATGGTGATTTTGCTCAAGATCTCCTTCCCTTTGGACTGCATCAGACTCTTTCTAGGAAATGATGATTTTTAGATCTTGTTTTAACTAGCATCTCTGCTACCTTGATTGCTATAGTATCTGTAGCTCCTTCAAGAATGGCCCTTACTCAGAAAGTACAAGCTGCCCATTTCCTCAATAAACTTGTTTATAATTCTCTGTAGCCCTGACAACACAAAAACATACAGATAAAGGAAGTAGAGGGTAAGGTAGGTGCTTTAAAACGCTGCGGTATTAGGAGATGTAGTACAAACTATACAAGATCAGTTAATTGCACAGTGTCTTGATGACTCTAGTTATGTCTGTGTTACTCCTTTAATCTATAATGAGTTGGAATGGAAAAGGGACAAAGTAAAAAAATTACTTTCAGGGAATACGGCATCATGAGAATATGTTAGTTTAGATTTATTAATGCTCAAGTAATTAGTAATTGACTTGACTGCTCATCTTGCCTTCAATTCTCCCTCCAAATTGGCGAAAGATTTTGTGTGTGTGTGTGTGTGTGTGTGTGTGTGTGTGTGTGTGTGTGTATAAGTTATAACTATTCAGCTCCTTTACTATCCTGCAACATTCATCCCTTATTATGCTTGTAATATTTATGCTAGCAGTTCTTTTAACAATACTAGGAAGCTTTTGTTGGCTCAAGGGACCATGGGATCTCTTGGACACTTAGGCAATAGTAGCTCATCTGTTCTTAAAAAAATAAATAAAAATGGGAGAACAATGGAAGGCTCTATCAACTGAAGTTTTTCCTGAGATGCTAATATATAAAGAAGGAACACAATTCCTTCTCAAAACCCCAGAAAATTACTGAGCTGTGGTTTTGGACCCACTCATTTTTTTTTTCCCACTTTAAGGTCTTGGTTATTTGTTGTTCAGCATCCAGCGGGTAGGTCTGGGTTTCTCGTCCTGTGGGTCATTCCAGGTGCTGCTTGCTTCCAGATCAGAATGAATGGACATCGAGATCACAGGACCGATTGCTTGCTCAGGAGCTTCTAGAGCACTTTAGGGTGAGGCTTGTAGGCTGGAAACTAGGCCATGTTTCCGGCCTCTTTGGGGGAGGTGGAAAACGAGTCTTCCACAGGGTGTCACGGCTTAATTCTTTTTCAAATGAGACTGCAGGTCTTAAAGGGCAGTGGAGACTAGGAAGCTCCATGAACCTGTGATGAGACCAAGTGTTACAGTTCTTTGTTTGAGCTGCTGTGCTAAGCACATCAGAGGAAGCAGGCGGATGTCTGAAACTCACTGGCCTGCAGGCCCAGTGGTGCTTCCTGGGTGTTAAGCACCCAGCTAGCAGCAGGCAGTGGTGGAGCAGGCCCCAGTGACTTCAAAGGCAGTTCCACCATTGCTTCATAACCATTGGGCATCTGATCCCCCAGGAATAAATGAAGTCTCAGACTGTCATGGTGGAAGAATGGCAAACATGTGAGTGAGTGATACTGAGCACCCCCCAGCAAAACAACCAGCCTTTATTTATAAACCTTGGGCAGTGGTTTATTTATAAACCTTGAGAGTACATATGTCTAATTTGCTAGAGCTAAGGGTGCCAGGATACTTAATCTACACACAGTGGTAGGGTGCCTCATTTACAGTCAGTAACAGGGGGCTCTATCACAAGAAGGAGAAAGCAGTACTTAATTATCCTATGTGTGAAGGGATGCCTTCTCAGTACAATTAAAGGTCATTTGCTGGAGGCTAGGATGTGCTCAGCATAAGGTGGAGCACTTTCAGGAATTCCCAGTGCTTGAACATATTCCTTATCAGGAAAGGGCCTGTCTTGTAATCTTCCCTGAGGGCTATGTGAGGCATCTTACAAGACTTGAGACTACCAGATCAGGTGGAGTGAGAACCCTACTGAAGAAAGGGAGTCTACCAACATAGACCAAACACAAATGGCTATCCAGAGAAGTCAGACTTCAACCTTATCCCACAGAGTCCCACAGTTATTAGTCACAAGGCTACCGGGTGCTCAGTCTCTGATGTCCTTGAGGTTGCTGTGTTCCCCTTGTGTAACTTTGATTCATCGTCCAGCTGACTTTGCCCCATTGTAGACTGCTTTGTTATGTTTTGTCTTCTGACACTGTCCCAGTTCTCTTCTTAGGGATACTGTATATGAGATGCTATACTTCTAAATAAACTTGCTTAGCATAAGACATAGCTTGTTGAAGACCTCCCAATCCCAGCTTTTATCTTCTGTATCTAGTTTCTCTAACTTTCTTTTTCTCCATCTACTATTTTTAATTGTTTGTTTGTTTGTTTGTTGAGACATGGTATCTCTCTGTAGTCCGGGATTTCTTGGAACTCAATATATAGACCAGACTGAACAACTCACATAGATCCTCCTCATTCTTCCTCCCAGTGTTGGGATCAAGGGTCTTTGCAACCACACCCAGCTTCCCAAGACACTCCTTATCAGGACTCTGTACTTGAAGAAAGAACAGCAGTCCTAGTTAAACATTCATGCTTTGCCTTCAGCAGTAGGCCAAGTATAAGTATTTCCTGCCTTTCTTTTTTTTTTTTTTTTTTTTTTAATGTTAAAAAGGGGAAAAGCAAACCTTGCTATATTTTCAAAAGTTGTGAAAATGTGACTAGGAGTTTGAGATGTGGCCAAGTAATAAGAATCATGTATTAGAGCTTTTTGTTTTGTTTTGAGGCAAGGTCTCATGGTGACCTCAAATGTGCAGTCTTCCTGCCTCATCCTCCTGAATATCAGAATTACAGACATATACCATGATGTCTGTCTCTTTTATAAGAGTATGGGGTTGGGTTTGTAACCTACAGAGCTCAGCCCCTACTCCTTTGTGGAGTAAGAGGCTCAGTGTGTTTTAGGGGTCAGGGTTCTTCATGGAACAGTTGACAGAACAATGGAGATTCTTGTAGTTCTCACATTACCCTAGCACAGGAAGCACAAAGAAACAATCCTAAGGTTAATTTAATGGTGAGAGGCAGTTCATTGTGGGGATGATGAATTTTGATTGACAATTTGATGGAATTTCAAGGTGCCTAGGAGACAATAAGTATGACTCTAGGTGTGACGTTTAGTGCACTTGAAGAGGGGACTAACGAAAGGAGAAGACTCACTCTACAGGGTAGGTAGCATAGGTATAGAACTAAGGACTAGATCTGGCAGAAGCTTTCTCTCTCTCTCTCTGTTGTGTGTGTGTGTGTTTCTGTCTCTCGGTCTTTCTGTCTCTTTCTGTATCTCTCTCTGTCTGTCTCTCTCTCTCTGTCTCTGTCTCTCTCTGTCTCTGTCTCTCTCTCTCTCTCTCTGCTTCCTGGTTGTCATTGGTGTGACTCTGTTCTGTCTCAGCCTTCTTTATGTTAACCAACTGAAGCCTTTGAAAACTGAAGTTGATCTTTGCTCTTCGGATTTTTTTTTCCTTCAGCAATTGTCTCAGCAACAGCAGAAGTGTAACTAACATGCTGACTTCATAGATCTTGTGGTTGGGTGGGGACAGTAAACTTTTTCTCTTTGTATGTTCTATGTAATTTCTATTACGAAGGTTCATCCAGATACTGATAATTTGAACTGAGAACTTACATGCAAAGAGAGCCCAAGGAACAGGCACTAGAGTATCCTGATCTTCATGTGAAAATCACTAACCGAATAGTGAGAGCAAGATTCTTTCTTTGTTCTGTTTAAAATTTTAACCACCCAAAGCAAATGTCATGGTTTATTGAGGTTACAGCTTAGCATTAGAAAATTTACCTGATGTGTGTTAGGATCTGGATTTGATCCTTCACTGGGAATAAAGAGAGGGAGGAAGAGAAAATTAGGTAGGTAGGGAACAGGCAGGTAGGGAGAAGGGAGGGAGAGTGGGAGGGAGGGAAGAGAGAGGGAGGGAAGGAGGGAGGGGGAGAGACAGGATGGAGGGAGGAAGATATGTTTGGCTAATTGTTTATACATTCTTCTTTCCTCTTTTTCCTTCCTCTCTTTCTTTTCTTTTTTCTTCTATTTTTGTAATTTCTGTTTCTCCAGTGGTGTACTAAGATATATTTTTCTTTGTTTCTGTCAATTAGCTGAATTTATAGTCTTCTTAAACTGCTACAGTGATAGCAGGTACTCTCCATAGGCACAGAGGTCACACAGCCACAGCAATACTTTTCTTTTTCCCCAAGTATGAAAGGCATCCACTTTGTCATATGTTCCTAACCCTATAGACACAATGTCAAACTCTGTATTGCTGATGGCATTTAAAATGTTATATCCATAGTTCAGAAAAGATGCTGTTTACTCATTAATCATTCTGCACCACTAGTCAAAATATTTTCTCTGCAGAAATGCCTTTCCTATTTTGTACCAATTAATATTGGATAGAACTCACAAGTCACAGTTAATCTGTGGCAAAGCTTTTATTTGCTGTCAGGCATGCAGACATGAAAAATGCTCAATGAAATATTTTAATTAATAAAAATATGCTGAGAAGTGTATTTTTCTGAAGTAGATTTTTATTACACTTCATTAAATTTCCAAATTTAATGGACACATATATTATATCCTGTCACCATGGGAACCACTTCAAGACAGGCTTTTTATAGGCTGTTAGATGTAGTTATAAAACTCTCACAAAGACAAAATTGTTCCTTGTAAGTTTAAAAGAAGCCATGCTCATTTCCACTATGTATAATTTACGCATAGACTGAGGCAGTAGAGAGGGTCTTTACTTGATTTAGAGACTAGCACACTTCTTTTTATGATGGTCTTACATTTTAATTATTTCAGGTCTATGTTCATGGAACCATAAATTGGCTTATTGTAAAAGCATGTAAAAGTGTGCAAACTTAATGTCACAGATGAAAATTTGAAGTTTACTTTTAAGAATAAACATTTAAAAAAGCAACACACACTTAAAACTAAGATTTTACAAAACATTCATAAAAATAAGTTATGCTCAACCTTAATACTCAAGTTCAATAACCAAAAGCATCTTGTCATATTTATCTTACCCATATTCTTGAAAAACCACACATTTTATATCTGACACTTTAAAGTAAATGTCAGAAGGTGTATCACATATCTCACTATATGTCTTAAAGATGAAGGGGATAAAAAAGAAACCACATAGTGAACAAGTTCTATATTCCATAAAAGAGTCATAAAGCAATGTGGCAGACCAGAGACCAAAATACAGATCACATGAATACATACATGGAAGCTTTCTTCATTTACTACTAAAGAAAAGACTTCTGAAAAGGTGCATGACTGAAATTAAGTGATTTCAAAGGTTAAAAGTTCTTGTGTGGAGAAAGGATATCAGTGAGAGCTGCAGAGCTGGGGAGAGTAATGGGAGATGAATAGGAAGGTACACTGCATATTCATATGAAAATATCATAGTAAGACTCATTATTTTATATACAAACTAAAGTAATTTTTTAAAATAGGAACTTACAAAATATAAAAAGCAGAGGGTCTTGACAGGATCAAAGTAGCGTTAAGGTAAAAATAACATAAGGAGATATAAAACAGGATTTATTTATAATAATAAAGGCAGGAAATTGCTAAGATTATACAAAAGTTACCTTTTCCGCTAGTTGCGGCTTTCCATATGCAGCAGCTGTAAGAGAGGAGAACATCACACTAAAGGGCATTTTCACAGAGCCCTGGATAGGAGGGGAACACACTTCAGCATATAGACATAAGTCATTCATGTTGAAACAGAAGCACTGGTGAGGGGGCAATGGTTTTTGTTTTTTGTTTTTCAATGAAGAGTTCCAGAAACTAAAGTTGGTGAAATCTGATAAAGAAAAAGGAGACTTTAATCATCTCTTACTATTTCTTAGATCTTTCAAAATTTGAAAATGGATGTTGGGGGGAAGGATTTGGAAGGAGAATGGAAATCGGTAAGGGGGCATCTCTGGGAAAGGGGAGGCTCCCAGGAGTCCATGGGGGGGTGAATGTAGCTGAGACTTCTAGCAGCACAGTGGTGGGGGGAGGTGTTCTTAAGAAGCCTAAAGTTACCACTTCCTGTAAACAGGTGGAACTTACAGTGGAGGAAGGGGGACACCAAACCACCCATAAAACCTTCAAGCCAAAATTTGCCCTTCCTGAAAGATGTGCAGGATTACAGATGGAACAGAGATAGAGGGGATGGCAAATCAATGACTAAGGCAACTTGAGACTCACTCCATGGGAGAGAGCAAAACCTTGTCACTATTAATGATACTCTGCAGACAGGAGCCTAGCATAACTGTCTTCTGAAAGGCTTCATCCAGCAGCTGATGGAAACAGATACAGTGATACACAGACTAGCAATAGGCTGAGCATGGGCAGTCATATAGAAGAATTGGGGGAAGGAGAGAGGGACACTATAAGAAGACCTGCAGAGTCAACTAACCTTGGCCCATGGGGTCTTACAGAGAAGGAACCACCAACCAAAGAACATGCATGGCCTGGACTTAAACGCCCTACACATATGTAGCAGAAAGGCAGCTTGGTCAGCAAGTGTGGGTCCTCTAACAATGAAAGTGGGGGCTGTCTCTGACTCTGTTGCCTGCCTCTGGATTCCTTTCCCCTAGCTGGGCTGCCTTGTCAGGCCCCAGTGAGAGAGGATTCACTTAGTTCCTGCAGTGACCTGAGGTGCCAGGATGGGTTGATACCCCTTGAGGGGCTCCCTTTCTCTGAGAAAAAGGAGAAGGGGAACGGAGGGAGGGACATGAGAGTGGGACTGGGGAGAAGAAGAGAGAGGAGCCTTGGATCAGGCTGTAAAGAGATTAAATAAGTAAATAAATAAATAGAAAAAGGAAGAAGAAAATATGTTCATTTGTCTTTCAATGCCTTTCCAATCTGAGACAGGGGATTATGGGTCTGGTATGTGGCTTTTCCATATTAACAATAAGCCTTGCAGATTTTAAAATCAGAGCTTGAAACACCCTTTTTCCCCCCATGTGTTTCCCAGCCTAATTTTAAAAGAATCCTCCAGTTTAGCTTCATATGAGCTATGTTTATTTAAGTCCAAGACTGACCCATAATAGTTCAAAAATAGGAAATGATATCTCAGCAGTTAAGAGCACTGGCTTCCAGAGGGCTCAGCTTCAGTTCCCGGCACCTACATGCAGCTAACAACTGTCTGCAACTCCAGTTTCAGGGTATCAGATGCCCTCTTTTGTTCTCCACAGGAACCAGGCATGCGTGTGCTGTACATATACACATGAAGGCAAAACACTGTGCACATAAAATAGAAAAAAATAAAAACAATGCAATGTTTGTTTATTTATTGAATTTTAAGAACTCTTTGCATATTTCGGACACAAGACTTTGGTTAGGTGTGTGCTTTATAGATTTGTAACTTGTCAGTTCACTTTTAATGTCTTCCACAGGACAAAAGCTTTTAATCTGAATAGCATTCAATTTACCATTTTTCTCTCATTTATTGCTTTTTTAATATTGTGTTGTACAACTTATCACCAAACACCATAGATTGTCTGCTTTGTTCTTTTCTAGAAGTTTTATAGTTTTGCATTTTGTCTAAAGCATAGATGCATAATCCATTTTGAGTTAAATTTTCTGAAAGGTGATAATGTTAATACCAAGGTTTGTGGTTTTGTTTAGGCATATGGAATTCTTCAGCACCATATGCTGGAGAGATTACATTTTCCTCTATTGCATTCCTGTCTATAGTTTCAAATGCCACTTGACTCTTCATGCGCATACATTTTGTAAATTATTTTTCCACTGACCTATGAGCTGATTTTTTTTAAGTTAATAGAACTTGGGTTTGATTATTGTAGCTTTAAAGTAGGGTAGTTTTGTTGTTCCTTTACCTATGTATCCAAGGCTAGCCTTGAATTCCCTTGCTTCTTGCGTTTGACGTCAGACTATTGGGATCATAGGCATATGATCCCTTTCCTCTGAAATTGGTCTTCAAATCAGAGCCAGCCCACCCTAACATTACTCCATCTGTGAGCTGCTGAGGAACATGGAGGAAACAGTTCTGGAGAGCCAAATCCAGGAGCACTTCATTGCCGTCTAGGAAGACCTGAAGCATGTCTGGGATCGATGGTGGAGGCAGTTGCTGGCACCCTCAAGACCCAGCTATGTCACTCTGAGGCATATACCCAAAAGATGCTCCACCATACAACAAGGACATTTGCTCAACCATACTTATAGCAGCCTTATTAATAATAGCCAGAAACTGGAAACATCCTAGATGTCCTTCAACTGAAGAATGAATAAAGAAAATGTGATACATTTACATAACAGAATACTGCTCATCTATTAAAATAAAGACATCACGTAATTTACAGGCAAATAGATGGAACTAGAAAAGATCATCCTGAGTGAGGTATCCCAGATCCAGAAAGACACACATGTTATGGACTCACTTATAAGTGGATATTGGCCGTAACAGGATAGCCATGTGAAAATCAATAGGTCGAAAGAAGCCAGTGGGGGCTCAAAGGAGAATGCTTGAACCTCACTCAGAAGGGGAAATAAAATAGGTGTCTGAAGTGGATGGAAGGAAGGACTTGGGTGAGAAGGGGGGTGAGAAGGTACCAGGGAGGGGGACCAGGTGGGGGAAGAGTGGAGGTCAGGTGGGGGAATGACCTAAAGACAGAAAGGAAATTGGTGTGGGGGGGGGGCATCTCTGGGACATGGAGGCTCCCAGGAGTCTATGAGAATAACCCTAGCAGAGACTCCTAGTAATGAGAAATATGGATCCTGAAGCAGCCACCTCCTGTAGCCAGATAAAACTTTTAGGAGAGGGAAGGGAACATCAAGACACCCATAAAAACCTTTGACTCAAAATTTGTCTTACCTATGACAAGTGTAGGGATAAAGATGGAGCAGAGATTGAGGGAAGGGCAAAACAATGACTGGCCCAACTTGAGACCCACCCCATGGGAGAGGGCCAACCTCTGACACTGCTAATGATGCTCTGCTCTATGGCAGACAGCAGCCTAGCATACCTGTCTTCTGAGAGGCTTCATCCACAAATGATGGAGACAGATGCATAGACCCACAGCCAAATAATAGGCCAAGTTCAGGGAGGTTGTTGTTTGTTTTTTGTTTTGTTTTGTTTTGTTCTTCAGTGGGAAGAAGGATTGAGGGAGCAGGAGGGGCCAAAGACACCACAAGAAGACCTACAGAGTAAACTAACCTGGGCCCATGGGGGCTCACAGAGATGGAACCACTAACCAAACAGCATGCATGGGCTGGACCTAGACGCCATATATATATATATCAGATGTGCAGCTTGATCATCATGTGGTGCACTAACAATGGGAGTAGGATTTATTTCTCACTCTCTTCCCTGCTTTTGGATCCTTTTCCCCTAGCTGGGCTGCCTTATCTGGCCTCAGTGGGAGAGAATGTGCTTAGTTCTGCTGAGACTTAATGTGCCAGGGTGAGTTGGTAACCATTGGGGTCCTCCCCTTTTCTGAGAAGAGGGAGCAGAGGCAATTTGGAGAGGGGCGTGAGAGGGTGGGACTGGTAAGAGAGGAGAGAGGGCCTGGGATCAGGCTGTAAAGTGATGGAGTAAATAAATGTGAGAAAAAAGAAAAAAAGATTATATGTATATTGTGGTAATTTTACAATTGCATAATTTTGTTCTGAGTATCTTTGTAAACAGCATTTATTTATTCTTTGTGTCTCTGAAAGTTCAATGTCTTCACTGCCAACACACAGAAAAACAAGTGACTTTCTATACTAATCTTGGGTTGACTGACGTTTCTAAATATGCTGTCATTTCAGAAGTATTTTTTGCCCATTCTCTGGGATTCTGTATATACGTAGTCATATATTCTGAAGAAAATGGACAACTTTATTTCCCAAATCTGCACACTATTAGTCATTTTTCTTTTCTTGCCTAGACCACCCAACACTCAGACTGTAACTTACAGAAAATTAAGAGAAGATGGCAGCCTTCCGTTTACCATCTGAAGAGGAGGAAACCTAGATTTTCACCCTCAGAGATGATGCTACTCATAATTTTTGTGTAGGTATATACATTTTATAGTATAGTTACATAATTGTACATATGCTTATATACAATTTAAAGTAGATTTTTTTAGATGTAGGACTTTTTGTAGATTTTCCAGGATGAGAAAAATCACCTCTATTGCTGGTCTGCTGAGGGCGTTTTCCCTGATTGAGATTTAA
The DNA here is from genome assembly GCF_903995435.1 of Acomys russatus. Classification (NCBI taxonomy): domain Eukaryota; kingdom Metazoa; phylum Chordata; class Mammalia; order Rodentia; family Muridae; genus Acomys; species Acomys russatus. The sequence goes on along the minus strand of NC_067153.1, from coordinate 29,435,568 downwards.
GACATTGTTTTGTTTGTTTGTTTGTTTGTTTGTTTGTTTGTTTTGTCTGCACATATGATGTGTTCAGATGGCTTGTCTGGGTTTGCTTGTTGTGGTGGTGGAATGCAAGGACTGGTCTTTGAATGTTACAGGCTTACACACTTATACTTGATTCCTGTATCACTCTTGACAAATTGTGAGATGTGGCCAGCATAAAGTTTGAGATCTTTGCACCCTTATTACTAAGAAATCCTGGTTGGTATTCATTCTTGTAATGCTTTTATCTGATTGGGGTACTGATATAGTATTGGTTTGTGTAATAAGTGGCTCGGTGCTCTCTACGTTTTATTCTCTGAAAAGGGGTAGTACTAACGTCACATCTTCATTTCTTCAGTAAGTATTTGGTAGGATTCATTGGTGAGGTCGTCTTGCCCAGGTGCTTTAGTTTTTGAAGATACTGAATTATTAATTCAATTGTGTAATAGGTTGTCTGTTCAGTGCCCCACCCCGTGTGTGTGTGTGTGTGTGTGTGTGTGGTGTGTGTTGTTCAAAATCAGAAATTATCTTAGAAATGCTTATTGGGGATTTATGAGATGGTATTAAATTGCAGATTGGTTGTTAATAGTTCTAAGAAGAAAAGTAGTTCTTTCGAACTGTTTCCATGACTTCCTATAGCTCAAAGAGTTAACTCAAAATGGCCCAACCAACGATGACCTTTGCTCTGGGCCCCAGAACTTCGGCAAAGTGAAGACGGCAATTTTTGTTTTATATTCACAGATTTCTTCTAAGAGCTTAGTCAGATTCTCAGAAGCAACATCAAGCTCCACTTCCATTTATTTACTGATTGACTTTTATTTTTCTTGGGACAGGGCTTTTCTGTGGAGCCTTGACCGTCCTGGAACTTATTCTATAGACCAGCCTGCTCTTGAACTCAGAGATCCACTTGTCTCTGATTCCTGAGTCCTGAGGTTAAAGTCATAAGACACCATGCCCAGCTCCACTATATCTTTTTAAATTTACATTAAAACATCCTTTTGAGAACTTCATACATGAGGTCCATATCTATGTACATTACACTCCTATGTTCCTCCTTCTCAAATTCATTGCTTCTTCTTTAACTGTTGTCATATATGTATATACATATATAATGTTCATTTGGTATTGTTCATAGGTACATGTGTTCAGAAATAAATATTTAGTACTGTATATCCTATGTGGGAGCTCATTCTGCCTGTCTCAGAAGCCATTGATCACCTGTAGACTTTCATCTAGGGGTGAGGTCATGTGAGATTTCCCCAGTCCATGTTCGCATGCCTACTGTTATTATTAGTGCCAGGCATAGGAAACCTTCCGTTGAGTTGTTGGTCAGAGGAATTATGAGAGTCTCCCCATAATCCATTACAATTGTCCTTAATTAACTCCGAGACTATGAAGGAAAGACCCTATAGCTGAATACACCATGCACTATGGACACAGGATTTGGATAATCTAAGCTGGAACTGACCAGAAGGCTTCCAACCTGGCATGACTCCTACAGTAGAGGAAGGTGATATGCAGTCTACCAAGGGAGAGGAAAATCCAAAGCCTATGAATCACAGCAATGATTAGACCAGCAAGCCATCCCCAGTGGTGCAATATTAGCACTGTTGTCTTTTAGGTAATTAACAGTAGTCTAATTAAACTGACATTCATGCAATAGGGGGACATTTATTCATAATGCTATAAACCTAGTCAACTACCCATGACTGGAGGGATCATAGGTAGTAGCGGAGAGCTTAACTATAGCCATTATCCCAAACCAATATAATTTCTTACTATATTCTAAATACTTAAACTTCATACACACACATAAGTGTGGTGCTCCACCTTCATCAAGGCTTCTTTTTTGCAATGGATGGAAATGATTACAGAGATACACAAGCAGTCACAATGTAAGACTAAGAAAATGTGGACTGTGACATCTTTAACATGACTCCTATACCTAAGGTTTATGGGGAAAGGTGTGGAAGTATTTTCAAGAGCCATGGGACAAGGACAATTATTGCTAGACAGTGTCCCCCAGGTGTGACAGGAGACATGCTGTCATGAATTTTTTTTTTTTTTTAGGTTTGGTACTTTATATGTTTGAATGAACTGGTCCATTTCAGCCAAGTTATGAAGTTTTTATAATGCAGTTGGTCCTAATACATTTTATTCTCCCTTTTATATCTTCTGATGATACTTTTCCTTTCTAATACTGATATGTCTGCATATTCTCCTTTCTCCCCAGTTAACCTAGCAAGAGGTATATAAATCTTATTGCTCTCAAAGTCAAATTTTCAGTTTTATTGCCACTCTCTGCTGTTTTTCTGTTTTCAATTTCATCTGTTGCCACCCTTTATTGTTTTTTTTTTATTCTGCTTGCTTTGGGCTTGCATTTTTCTTCTTTCTCTATTTTCCAACGTGGAGGCTTAGTTATTAACTTTAGGTCCTTTTTCCCTTACACTACATATACTTCATGTTATAAATTTTACCAGAAGAACTGCTGTCTCTGCATCTGAAAACTTGTGGTAATTTAAATTTTCATTTTAATTTAGTTCAAAACATTTCTCACTGTTCCTTTGGCCCATGTACCATTTTGGAAATTTATTAATCAGTTTCCAAGTATTTGAGAAGATTTTACAGTTATTTCAAATGATCTAATTTAATGCATTCATTAATTGTATGTTTTAATACAAAATATACAGTTAAAATATTAAAATTAACATAATTTATTTATTCACTTAACATCCTGGTCATAGTCTCATCCTTCCTCAACTCCCAGTCCCATCCTCCCTCCCTCTCCCCTGTCCTCCTCCTATATTCCTCAGGAAAAGGGAGCCCCACTTCCAAATCACCCCAGTTCATCAAGTTGCATCAGTACTGAACATATCTTTTTCCCCTGTGGCCTGGTTTATTTTGACTAATGAGAGGCTTGTGAAAATATCTCTTTCTAGCTATACAAGTGATAAAGTGTCTTAGTTACTGTTCTATTGCTCTGGAGAGACACTATGACCAAGGCAACTCTGACAAAAGAAAGTATTTATTGGGGGACTTGTTTGCATTTTTATAGGGCTAGTCCATTTTTATCATGGTAGGGCATGTGGCACCAAGCACGGAGACAGGCATGGTGCCGTAGAAAGACAGAGAGAGAGAGAGAGAGAGAGAGAGAGAGAGAGAGAGAGAGAGAGAGAGAGAGAGAGAGAGAGAGAGAGAGAGAGAGAGACAGAGAGACAGACAGAGAAAGAGACAGAGAGACAGAGACAGAGACAGAGACAGAGACAGGAAGACAGGACAAGGAGAGACTGTGTCTTGTGTGGGCTTTTGAAATCTCAAAGGCCAACACCAGTAATACATCTAACAAGACCATATCTCGAAGTCCTTCTCAAATCCTTCTTAAATAGCTCTACCAGCTGGGGACCAAACATTTAAACATATGAGCCAATCTTATTCCATTACACAGAAATCTTGTATCTATAATATACAAACAACTCAAAAAACAAAACAAAACAAAAAACCAACAAAACTAAACACTATGAAAAAAAAAACATTTTATAAAACTACTATCACAATGTAGATGTCAATAAAATCTACTGTTATTCTTTAATATTTCTCTAGTTGTGTGTTCATGTATCTGTGTACTCATGTGGATATTTATTGTATATGACATTATCACATGTATAGGTTCATGTACTGTGCTGGCTAGTTTCATGTCAACTTAACATAAGCTGGTGTCACTGAAGAGGACAAAGGCTCACTCAGTTGAGAAGATGCCTCCCTAAGATCAGGCTACAGGCAGCCATGTAAGGTATTTTTAAGATTAGTGGCTGATGTGAGAGCGCCCAGCCCATCGTGGGTAGGGCCACCACTGGGCAGGTGGTCTTGAGTTCTGTAAGAAAGTAGGTTGAGCAAGCCATGGAAAGGAAGCCAGTAAGCATTACCCCTTCATGGCCTCTATATCAGCTCGTGCCCCCAGGATTTTGTCCCACTTGAGTTCCTGTCCTGACTTCCTTCAATGATGAACAGTTTTGTGGAAGTGCAAGCCAAAAAACCCTTTCCTCCCGAAGTGGCTGTGGTCATGGTTTTTCATCACAGCAATAGTAACCCTGACTAAGACAGGTATCAGTGCCATGGTTAAGATGCTAGGGAGTTTCATCACTTCATTATACCTTCAGTGTCATAACAGCAACCCCTTCACCCCTACCATGCATCCCTAACCAATGGAGACCTCTAATCTGGCATCCCTAACCAATGGAGACCTCTAATCTGCTTTGCATTTCTAATTTTTAAATTTCAAACAATTACATAAGGAGCCTGGGGCATGTTTCAGCTTGTAACATGTTTGCATAGTCCATACGACAGCAAGAAGTAGTAGCAACAGGAGAATCCTTCCCTGGGGCTCACTGGCCAATCAGCCTAGCTGACTCAGTGAGCTGCAGGTTCGGTGAGCAACACTAAGAGTAATAAGCCAGTGACTAATACAACAGAATAGAGGACTTTTTCTTCTTGGCTCTTCTGTTGCAAGTATACACACACACACACACACACACACACACACACACACACACACACACACACACCCCTGTATAGCTGAGCTCACACAAACGTATACACACACACAAATCTATGGAACCATGCAAAATAAAATAAAGGTACAACATATAAATATTCTCACCACTGTTTTATATTATTTACCTCACTGTTATTCATCTTAGGGCAATTTCCCCACATCTATCCAAAGAATCACATTCTTATTTGGGCTGAATTGGCTTGTCCAGGGCTTTGCCCATGGTATGTGAGTATTCTATCACTGTGCTGCATCCCCAGCGTTTAGGGCAATTTAGGAAAAACTTACATCTATCCTAGGCTGGGTCTTTCATACAATGAACACAGCCACTATGAACATACCTCTATTCAGGCCACTAATTTCTTTAAGCAGAAATCCATAGGCTTTGGTACACAGATCTCACAGATTTTAAATTAGATACATAAATATGAAATTTTCAGTGCAGCATCTGTAAGCGGTCTTGTGTTTTTAGTTTCTATTTCTATATTTTCTTTCTTTTTTTTTAAAATATTTTATTTTATTTGAATTGGTGTTTTGCCTGCATATATGTCTGTGAGAGGGTGTCAGACCCTCTGGAACTGGAGTTACAGACAGTTGTAAGCTGCCATGTGGGTGTCAGGAATTGAACTCAGGACCTCCGGAAGAACGAGCAGCCAGTGCTCTTAACCATTGAGCCATCTCTCCAGCCCCAATTTTTTTTTTTGGTTTTTTGAGACAGGGTTTCTCTGTGTAGCCTTGGCCATCCTGGACTCACTTTGTAGACCAGGCTGGCCTCGAACTCACAGCGATCCACCTGCCTCTGCCTCCCGAGTGCTGGGATTAAAGGCATGCACCACCACGCCCGGCTCTATTTCTATATTTTCAAAGTTTTTTAAATATTGTAATGTGAATGACTTCTCTATATGATCTCATACCTTAACCCTTTGTTGAAGTTTTAAACTAAATAATTTTATAAGAGTTTTTTTTAATTCCTTGGGTTTTTGACGCAGATAGTTATACCAAGTGTAAATAGAAATGGTTTGTTTCTTTTTTCTACTCTATTTGACTTTATTTCATTTATTTCTTATTGCCTAAAAAATTTGGTATAACACCTAGACATTGAATAAGGCCTGTCTTGAGACATTATGAAGCTCATACCAATCCCAGCCTAAATTTTAGTCTCCCTTCCCATTGAAATTCTGTGACTCCTCAAATACACAGCAAATAAAAGATGGCCCTTATGCTCCTTGCTCTTTGCTTTCTCTCCTTTAACACATACTGGGTAGAAAACGTTTCATTCTAGAAGTTGGACTTCTTGTGCCTGTCACAAAACACCTAACACAGTCTGAGAGAGGAAGGAAGGTTTAAAGTTTTAGTTCACCCAGCAAGAGTCACATTCTGAACAAGAGTCAGCAGCACAGTAATTGGGAAATAAATAGAAAAGAAAGGGACCACAGACAAGGCATATCTTTCCAGGATATTGGAGTACCCATAGTGACCCACTTCTGCCAAGAAGGCCCTGCCAGCCGATAATGCCACACTTGGAATCCATTAACCAGTTAATTGACAAGATTACAACCCTCCAGATCTAATCCAGATCCCAAAGCTCATTAGCTAGCAGCCTGTAGAGATCTTTCAAATTTGAACCATAAGACCCAGTACCTCCTATGCAGATAACCACTCCTGGGTTCCCGTAGATTAGCAGCCCCATGGGATGAGTTCTTTTGATAAAATTGCAGCCAGGCTAACTTCAATCATAACTATTAGATACTTGAATAAATATTATATGCTTTTGACCTTTCAATTTCTAGATATTCAAAACTTTTGTGTTTCTGCCCTGTTTTATCATTTTGTTCTGAAGGAGCTTTCAAGCTAATCCCTCTTTTCCAGATTTTCCCACAAGAGTCAGTCTTAGGCCTTCGCATTCCCATCTCCTCCTCCTAGAAATATAAAGTTTTCTTTTGTTGCTGTCTTGGTGTAGACCTGCCTGTCCTGGAACTCACTCTGTAAACAAGCCTATTCTTGAATTGAGGAATCAGGCCTGCTTTGCTTCTGAAATGCTCGGACTAAAGCTCTGTGCCACCACACCCAATTTATACAAGGCTTTCTTAGGAATGCACAGGCTTTCTGGGTGTAGTGGAGCATGCCTTTAATCCTAGCACTCTGGAAGCAAAAACAAGTAGATCTCTATGAGAGGCCAGTCAGATCTCCATCGCAAACTCCAGACAATAAAGGCAACTTAGTAAGAACCTCTCTTTAAAAAGCAAAAAGAGCACAACAAACTGACCAATTAATAATAAGCAAATAAATACAAGAAAACAAGAGTTCACAGGCTCTATGAATAGTAACATGGGTAGAGGCCTACTTCTGCTATTAAACCAGCAGCTACACAGGGTGTGAGCTGGAAGAGGCATTTATCAACAGTCCTAACTTCTATGTAAGTTTCTCTTGAGAACCTCTCATCCAGCTGGAGTAGATCAAACACACACACACACACACACACACACACACACACACACACACACACACACACACTATATGAACCTACACATTCCTGCCAAGTCCATGTGCTTATTTTACTAGTTGAACATTTTTATTTCATTTGTATCAGCAAGCTTTGGGTGGACCAATGGTGAACAAATATAGCAAGTTCTCACACTGTGTGTCTAGGAACTCAGGGAACTATGTTTTGCGACCTCTTTGAGCGTTGGAGACAGACACCAGTTTTCCTTGTTTCTCCTATATCTCAGAAGGTCTGCTGCCTATCCTTTGAGACTCAGGTCCTGCCTTACCTCTGTGTCTTTTTCTCCCATGGGACAAGGTTCCTCTGTTGAGCTTTGGATGTCCTAGAGTCGCTTTGTAGACCATGATGGTCTTTTTTTTTTTTTTTTAATTTTACTAATTTATTCATATTACATCTCAATGGTTGTCCCCTCCCTTGTATCCTCCCATTCCTCCCTCCCTCCCATTTTCCCCTTACTCCTCTCCCCTATGACTGTGATTGAGGGGGATTTCCTCCCCCTTGTATATACTCATAGGGTACCCAGTCTCTTCTTGGTAGCCTCCTATCCTTCCTCTGAGTGCCTCCAGGTCTCCCCATTCAGGGGATGTGGTCAAATAGGAGGCACCAGAGTACGTGTGAAAGTCAGACCCCACTCTCCACTCAACTGTGGAGAATATCCTGTCCATTGGGTAGATCTGGGTAGAGGTTCGAAGTTTACTGCATGTATTGTCCTTGGCTGGTGCAGACTAGGAGACCATGATGGTCTTAAACTCACAGAGATCTGCCAATCTGCCTGCCACTACCTCCCCGAGTGCTTTGATTCTAAGCACGTGCCACCACACCTGGCTCCGCCATGTCTTTAAAACAAAAAAATCATCTTTTATGCGGCATGCCTTTTGGGCTAGTGCCCAATTATAAGTGAGTATATACCATGTGAGTCTGCTTCTGGGTTAACTCACTCATCCATTTATCCACAATATTCAGGATTTCCTTGTTTTTTATAGTTGTGTAGTATTCCATAGTGTAAATGTACCACAGTTTATCAATTCTTCAACTGAGGGACATTTTGGCTGTTTCCAGGTTCTGGCTATTATGAATAAAGCTGCTATGAACACAGTGGAGCATATGTCCTTGTTATGTGATGGAGCATTTTCTGGGTATATTCCAAGGAGTGGAATAGCTGAGTCTTGTGGAAGCCCTATTCCCAGTTTTCTGAGAAAGCACTAGATAGATTTCCAAAGTGGTTGTACAAGTTTTCATTCCCACCAGCAATGAAGGAGTGTTCTTCTTTCTCCACATCCTCGCCAGCATGTGGTGTCACTTGAATTTTTGATCTTAGCCATTCTGATGGGTGTAAAGTGGAATCTCAGAGTTGTTTTGATTTGCATTTCCCTGATGACTAAGGAGGTTGAGCATTTCTTTAAGTGTTTCTCAGCCATTTGATATTCCTCTGTTGAGAATTCTCTGTTTAGTTCCAAGCCCCATTTCTCAATTGGGCTATTTGGTTTGGTGGTGTTTAATTTCTTGAGTTCTTTATATATTTTGGATATTAGATCTTTGTCAGCTGTAGGGTTGGTGAAGATCTTTTCCCAGTCCATAGGCTGTCACTTTGTTCTGTTGGCAGTGTCTCCTGCCTTACAGAAGCTTCTCGGGCACATGAGGTTCCATTTATTAATTGTTGACCTTAAGGCCTGGGCCGTTGGTGTTCTGTTCAGGAAGTTGTCTCCTGTGCCAATGTGTTCCAGGCTCTTCCCCACTTGTTTTTCTAAGTGATTTAGTGTCTCTTGTTTTATGTTGAGGTCTTTAATCCACTTGGACCTGAGTTTTGTGCATGGTGAAAAATATGGGTCTAATTGCATGTCCCATGAAAGTCTCCACTTACGAGGAGATTAGGATAGATGTGAGGACATCCTACTGGGACTCTAGCTAGGTGAGAAAATTATAGGAGACGAGGAAATAGAAGGATCCAGAGGGTCTTAGAAACCTACAAGAAGAACATTGTAATGGGTGGATCAGGGCCTGCAGGGGGGCTGCTCAAACTATTGCACTAATCAAGGACAATACAAGTAGTAAACATTGAACCTCTACTCTGATCTAGCCAGTGGACAGGACATTCACCACAATTATGTGGAGAGTGGGGACTAACTTGGACATGAACTCTGGTGCCCCATATTTGATGACCCCCCCCCCCTTGGTGAGAAGGCCTGGTGGCACTCAAAGAAAAAATAAGCAGGCTACCAAGATGAGACTTGATAGCCTATGACCATATAGTGGGGGAGGAGGTCCCCCTTGGACATAGACCTAGGGGAAGGGAATAGGGTGAAAGCAGGAGGGAGGGAGCAAAGGGAGGATACAAGTGGTGGGAAAACAATTGAGTTGTAATCTGAATAAATTAATTAAATTTAAAAAATCATCTATGTCCCAAGTCTCTCTTACCTTCTTCTTCAGATTAGGTACAGTATATTTTGGGTGTCATATCTCATCTAATGTTTGCTCCTTTATTTTGAGTGAAGTTAACTCCCCTGTTTATATCTTGAGATACTGAAAAAAGGTGTTTCTCCAGCTTGTCACCAGAGAGAATCAGCTTTTAGTCTCTGGTTTCCTTTGGGTTGTATGAACATAGAAATCTCTTACTTAATGGAAGCACAAAGTACTATTTGTTTGCTTGGTTTTGGTTTTTGTTTTCTGAGGTGGAGGCTTACCATGTAGCCTAGGCTGGTCTGAAACTCACATTTATCTTGCATCTGGCAGCCTCTTGGTTCTAGGATTGTAGACATGTGCAAGCATGCTTGACATAAGTGCCTTTTCAAGAAGCCTCTTGAAGTCATTTTTCCATTAACTAGGAAGATTTCTCAAGTGAGAAGATGGGAAGGATTAACTGTGCGGAGGAAAAGAAACAAGCTCATTCTTTAGGAGGTTAAGTTACAGGCCATTTTTTTTTTTCAACCTACCATTTTACAGACCAAAGCTGACCAAAAACAAACACAAATCTGCTTCCATTTCCTTACCCAGGCACCACCAGGAACAGAGTATTTCATGCTCACGTTATCGAAAATATTTTCTTGACTCTATTTCTTCATTTCCTTCCACATCTGCGTTCTTCAAATAGATATCCCACCATGTGGTTGGCTAAATATGTGTGTGGACTTTATATGTCTGCCTGTGGGTAAAACCTGAATCTGAAACTCCATCCTCATTTTTTTAAAGAGCTTAAGTAGAAGACCAGACAGATATCAGAGAGCTTTGAAACACATAAAGACTTATCCTCGTTGGAGCCTTTTGGGTGTATTTCTTCACTGAGGCAGCCAATTTTAAGTCCAGGTGACTCTATTCATCTCTAAGCCAATTCAAAGCAATTTAACAAATAAAATTTTATGAGACTTTGTCACAAGCTTCACCAAAGGCCAATTATGAAACATCTACTTCATTTCCTTCAGCCATTGATTTTCTAATTTGTTGGCAAAAATCTATGACTCCAGCCTAATGTGATATTTTCTTTGTAAGCCCGTCTCATCTTTGGCTTTTGATTCCATTGCCTTCTAACCACTTAACGATTTCTCATCTTATTGTATTGTTTCATTATATTATTGTTAAGGTAGAGTTTCTGAATTACAATAGCTGCCGCACTCATTCTCCCCTGCTAGGAGAGTGATATCACATCTGTTTTCCTCTAATCTTGGGCTGCATCTTGGGCGCTTTGTTTAAAGACAATTATAAGCAATTCAGTAGATTGATGTTAATTTTCCTACTAAGGGAGGTAGGATGCATATCATTGCATTGAAATGTTTATGCTCACATTTATTCTAAATACTCTCCACCTGCATTTTGCCAATACTTATTTAGCAATGTCTCCATTATTCTTATTGCACTAGTTTATTTTTCTAATTTGACTTGGTAAACAGGAGTTGAAAAATGGCAACAATCATTTAGCTAAGTTTAGAGTCATAAGAATTTAGTACTCTATCTTTTTATTAGCAGACCTGTCTTCTGTGGGGTTTATATTTCTCCCCTGGTATAGTTGTTTAATGCTTTTTTTTTTTTTTTTTTTTTTTTTTTCCATTTCCTTTTCTTTGCCTCTCCGCATTAATTTTATTCTGGAATTTTACTCAGAAGATCAATTCTGGCCATACTCTTGCATGGAGTAGGTATTTTCCCTCTTTCATTTGCTGTCCCTCTCTGTGGGGCCATAAAGCAAATTATAGACATTAATTTTTATGACTTGGAGACCAAAGTTAAAGAAACTGTCAACAAGAATTACACAAATGACTATAATCATTTGCCTTGATAAGAAGTTGAGCTTTTAAATGTTGGCACTTTAAAACCCTGCCTGGAAGTATGAAAAATCTTCTCTTGGTACTGATTGGACATTGTGGGAAATCACTGTGGCAGTCAATATTTTAGGTAAGGGAAACTGAAGAAAAGTGAAAGGGGAAATTAATCTCTAACTAGATGTCATGACAAACCCAGTTAGACCCCATAATCTGAAAGTTAGTATTCTGCCTGATGAGGGCCCGGAGATCACATTTATAAGATTATCAATTGAGATACTGTGTATGGAATGGCTTTTGGAGCTAGAGTCTTATTAGTTGTGCATATGATCTGTCATTCTTATCAAAAAGGAAATGAAGGCTTACAAAGTAAGATTGTCCAGCCTTTCACATGAATACAGACTGATTGATAAACGCAGTCAAGCTAACACAGTGCAGAACCACCATAGCTCAGTTTTGATCTACACTTTTCTTTAAAATCTATAACCACTTAGTAACTGACCAGGCTCTAGGTCATAATTTGTAATTTTCAGCAGTTGCTTTTCCTATTTTTTTGGAGTGAGAGTCTCTTAAAGCTTTCAGCACTGTGCCATGTGCATACCCATCTCACACTTTAGCTATTATTCTGGTGTCTCAGATATGATTTCATTTTCACAGTGCAGTGCTGACCTTTCTAAGTAATAAGTCAACATTCTCCTGACTTTTTCTGCTTTGGCATCTTCCGAGGTGAGGTGTAGAGATGTGCAGAGAACACAACATTTTATGATGACACATCTAGTGTAGAGATACAGTGATACAGCAGAGAAGACTCTGATTTCTGACAGAAATGTGTCTCCTGTGAGAGGAGACCATGGGGGCCAGACATCAAACTTCTATTTGAAGTATGTTTTCTATGGTACATGTAAAAAACACAAGTTTCTCATTCTTTTATCCATTGTTTTTTTTTTTTTTTTTAACTTGGCCCTTGGTTGCCCTGTTGACCTTGCCTCTGGTTTACTTGTTGGCAATGTACGGTGGTATTTTGAGTTCTTTCTCTGTTTGTTTGTTTGTTTGTTTTTTAAAGATCTTGATCTAGTAATTGTCTCAAATACATATAAATAGTAAAAACTAAACTTAAGGAAAGGGATGAAAGGTGGAGAGAATTTGATAACATACTGACAGGAAGATGAACATTTTATGTTAGTTTACAACAGGAGGTACGCTGAACAATGTAGGGAAATATGAGTGCTCATTTATTAGGCACTCTCTGGACAGCAGCTTAGGCCCAAGGTAGGCAGAGTCAGAGTACATAAGCAGAGGGGACTTGTACTATGTGTGTTTATTCCTGAGATCAGCCTAGGGAAGGGAAGACAGTGAAACAGGGCAGGGCAGAGGACAGCAGGTCTGAGTTGCAGTCTCAGCTGAAGCCTTGGGTAGCCCTTTGGGGAATTAGTAAAGATGACATAAAGATGGCCCTTTATAAGCCCATACTAATCAGGCAGTGAATTTGAGTCATTTCAAGCCTGGAAGTAGATATTTGACCTTGTACAACAGCTCTCTCCAAGCCAAGGTGATCCTTAGAGGACGCTAACAGCTGAGAACTCTTGGCTACCCCTACTCTTAGGTACTAAAGGACTAAAGTCACCGATCCCAATAGAGATTCAAATGGTCTGTCACTACACCCTGCATAGCCTGAAAGGAGTGCTTATGGATATGTTTTAAAGGTATGTCTGCTATTCTATTACAAAGTATTCACTACTAACCCAATATCCAAGACCTATATTGTTATTGGTTAAAGGAGTAAAGCTGTAATAAAATGTGCCTTTAATACTTTTTTTATGAGTCTCACAGTCAATTTCACATTTTCCCTATAATATCTTCATATCACAGTCTTCTAGCCATTCTGTAAGTTACCTTGAAAGTTGTTGTATCTTGTAAGAACTTTCGTAGAGTCTACTTATGAGGATGATTGCTTTCTGCTCTTTTAGCCACACTTCTGTTCCCTATCAGGTTTACAAGACCTAGGGTGGCTTGTAAATATGAAATACAGGCATATAGTTACCTAAAATTTCCCCTCCACCCACTTACCTTCTTGTCTACTCTGTGCATAGACATTCCCTTTCTTACATACCCCACTCTCAATGGGATCCATCTTCACCTCAGGTTTAGCCCATTGGAAGCAGGAAGGAGGAAATAAGTGCATGGTAGGAAGAAAAGGTTGGGGGACTTTTTTTTCCCCCTGGCACTTCTCTGTGTCAGTGCCATATCCTTGGCAGCAGCAGGGCTCTCTGTGGTTATAAGGTACTGCCTTTATTAGATTCCCAGCTGCCCATAAGCTGTGCTTTTATTAGTTCAACTCTTTTTGTATTGATCCAATACAGTAAGCATAGAATGGGCCACAATAGTGCATGGCCAAAATGGACGTATTATTTTCCTTGTTTTATTTGAAAACTATCAATAGCTTTGTTACCACGCTTAGTTTCCAGCAGATCTTCCTCCAGGAACCAGGTTAATTAGATGTGAATATCACGCAGGATCAAACCAACAACTGTGAGTTTTTACATTATACCACATACTCATCTTCCTTAATTGCTGCCTGGTGTTGGAAGGTGAAAGCAATAAGCCCATATGCAGTGTGAAAGGAGGGCTGTGGATCTGGAGGCAACAGTTTATCATCATTAGCAAAGGTGAGAAGGCAGGTACCAAGAAAACTTGGAAGTTCTGCAAAATTAGCTGAGATACCTGCCAAGCTCAGGAACTGTGACTTCTGCACATTTTTCTCTAGGCTGCCTTTGGCCTATTCTTTCTTACTTTGTACAGGGCAGAATTTCTCCTGTCTCTGACAATTTTTATTACTTGTTTCATTATAGCAGATATTATTTAGTGACAGGCTGGAATACTTGAAGGAACACACCTTAGAAGTGATGTGTGTTTACATACTTCCACAGAAAAATAATGTTGTGCCTCTACATATCTGAATTTTTTCTGGTGGGAAGAATTAATAATAATAATAACAATAATAACAATAATAATAATAATAATAATAATAATAATAATAAACTGGAAAGATTGAGTCCACAAAGATTAACCATGGGATCATAGGTGGAGAAAGGAGGCCAGTGTTAAGATGAGGTGAATTAGTAGCATTATCAGTGTGACTAATAGATCTAAGAGCATTGTCAAGGTCACAGGTAAGAGGCCCTTGAAGGTGAGAGGAGGAGGCTGTTGATACAGTCTTAGAAGGATCACGTCTATGAAATGACTGGCTGGATTTGTCCCTGTCAGCTGTAATTGGAAGATGAATTAACATATTGACTAAACAGTGGTCTAAATATGAGATGTTTTAGACAGATTTTGTTTGTTTGTTTGTTTCAATGTGCATAAGACAAATATATGCTCAAGTCTCACTGTTTCTGCCACAAGTGGTTAAGATCCTTCTATCATCCTTTGGGGAAGGAAACTGGTAGCCAGATACTTATGGAAATTGAATTTCTTTTCAGTGGGTAGAGACTCAAAGAAAGTGCAATTTGACTTAGAAAAAAACAAAAGCAGGTGTGCTGTCTGACCTACAAAGGCCCTTATCAATTTGCTCTCATTTTCTCAGACTGGCGCTGCACTCTGCATAGTCCACGTCAGCCACTTTGCCTTAACCCAGTGCCAGGATTATACTGGAAGCAATGAAGTCCCGGCAGAATTATGAGGGGGTCTTTAAGTTTTGTGGCAGGTTTTGGATTTATATCTCTGCTCCACCCCCAGACAGGGTAGATGAGAATGAGGCTTCATTCTTTTATTTTTTTTTTCCTTTTTCTTTTCTTGGTTTTTTGAGACAGGGTCTCTTTGTGTAGCTTTGGCTATCCTGGGCTTCCTTTGTAGACCAGGCTGGCCTTGAACTCACAGCAATCCATCTCCCTCTGTGTCCCGAGTGCTGGGATTACAGGCGTGAGCCACCACAGCAGGCTGAGGCTTCATTCTTATTGTCTGGATTACTCTCTGCTAGGCTGCAGGCATTCCTCCATTAAGGAAAGGCTTCTAAATAGCAGATTGTTTCATGTAGGTCTTCTACTGGTGTCCTACCTTTGGCCCTGTGACTCCATTGTGTGCTTGTGCATGTGTGCGTGTGTGTGTATATGTGTGTGCGTGTATGCATGTGTGTGTGTGTGTGTGTGTGTGTGTGTGTGTGTGTGTGTGTGTGTGTTGGGAGGGTTGGAGTGATATGGTAGTTAGATGAAAGAGGAATCAAATCTGGTTTTCTGTTGTTTTCTTGTTGTTTCCCTGAAAATTCTACTATGTGTTGCTAGTACCTTGGAACACTGCACTACTTCTATCATAGGTCTACACAACCGCACTTTTATCAATGGTTGCCTTGGTAAAGCCTTCTAGTAACCTATGTGAGTGCCTTCTGTTTCTTGTTGGGATTCTAGGTGATGGTGTATGTACCCTTTCTTCATTCCTAGATCAGTGACCCAGACATATTTTCCATTTAATAATTGATGGATATTTTTTTCATTTATTTTAATTGATGTGTATGTGTACTGGTGTCCATGGAGAACAGAAGAGGGTTGGGATTCCCTGAGACTAGAATTCCAGGTGGCTGTTGAGCCTCTCGATATGGGTGCTTGAAACTGAACTCTGAAAGAACAGCAAGCTCTGGCCCATCTCTCCAGCCCCAGAAGTCACTTAATGTCCATCTTCCTGCTAGCTTGCTGGCTTCCAAGTGGGTAGCAGGACCTATGTGTGTAGCAGATATGGGTGCTTACTAAAGCTAGTGAGCTGTCTCAGCAGGTGAAAGTGCCTGTTGACAAACCTGATGGCCTGACTTAAGCCTGTAGGGTTCACATTGTAGAAGGGGAGGACAGACTCCCAACAGTTGTTCTCTCTAATCTCACCCTGGGGCTATGGCACAATCTCCCCACATCCTCAAGTTAGATAAAATATTTAAAAATAAATAATAAATGTTTATTGGTTGACTTATTATATTGCCAAAAGTTCAGGTCACAATGTACACAAGTAAGAATAAAAACATTCAAGAATTCTGGATACCTCTCTGCATAAACGAAAAACTTGAAGCAAGGAAACAGTGCAAGAAAAGAGAGGTGAAATTGTCTTCTATCCCTGTCACTTTAACAGATTGAGAATTTTCCAAAGTCCTTTAATTTCTTCTTTGTCATTTCTTGGCTCCCTACCCTTAGCTGGCAGATAAGAGCAGAACAATTCTCAGTAAGCAACTTCATCAGGGAAAAAGTATCATAAGTACAGCACATGTTCACCTCTCCTTAACGGCCTGATCTTCCATCTGTTGCTTTGGTAATATTGATAAAAGAATTAAAGACACCATATCATCTCCTGAGCCAAATGAAGGCAGCCATTCTCAAGAGACATACTATGACATTTTTATGTCTCACTATGTGGAAAGGAAAGAGCATTTAATTTATTTTAATCTGGCTAATTTGAAACTGGATGAGATCATCCAGCTAACACGTAGGTTCTTGACTTTTAAGATCAGGATGTTGTAACATCTCATGTTTCCAGTGACAGTTGTTACTGTTAATAGTGGCTTACATCTAATCAACTAGGAAGGTTACCTTCACTACAAAACCCAGAACTTATAAACTGGAAATAGGGAGCCACTCTTAATAAGAGACAGTTTTATGTTGTTTTAAAATAAATACGGCATTGGTTGGGGACTGTGGCATAAGCCTTTAACCCCATCACTGGGGATGCAGAGGTGACTGCTTCTCTGGGTGGACAATGCTAGCCTGGTCTATATAAAGTTCTAGGTCAGCCAGGGCTACATAATGAGATCCTGTTTCAAAAAAAAAAAAAAAAAACTAAACAAGCATAACTTTGATATTTGAATATGTCAATTTATTTTCATATGTGGGTATTTGTTATTTTGAGATCTTGTTGCTTTCTCATAATGAAGAACAGATGGAAAGTTCAAAAATAAATAAATGTAATACTGGCAGTCAGTACTTGAGATCATTTCTATGGTAGCTAGGATGATGGAATTGCTTCCTGGATTCTAAGATAAGGAACACTTCCTCAGATAAGCTTGAATGTCTTCTCTCTGGAAAGTTCAACTTGTCCTGGGAGAAGGTATTTTGAGCCAGTAAGACAGACTTGGAGTTGGCAATAATCAATAACAAGCAATTATGGATTTCTTCCACATTCTATACTGTATGATCAAGACAGACATTTGACAAGCAAAATAGTTAAATGACTTATTAATTTGAGACTTTGAAAGACTTTAGGTTTTGAAGAGTAAGACAGTAACATGTGAGCCTTGAGTTTCTCTTAATAGGTGTCTTAGGGTTTTATTGCTGTGAAGAGACACCATGGCCATGGCAACTCTTATTTAAAAAAAACCATTTAACTGGGGCTGGCTCACAGTTTCAGAGGCTTCATCAATTATCATCATGGCGGGGAGCATGACAGTGTGCAAGCAGACATGTGCTAGAGAAAGAGTTGAGAGTTCTACATCTTGATCCACGGGCAGCAGAAAGAGACTGTGTGCTACACTAGGCAGTTTGACCATAGGACACTTCAAAGTCTGCCCCCACAATGACACACTTCTCCCAACAAGACCACACCTACTCCAACAAGGCCACTTCTCCTAATAGTGTCACTCCCTATGGGTCAAGCGTTCAAACACATAAGTCTATGAGGACCATTCATTCAAACCACCACAATGTGACCATGAGGACTCTTAAAAAGTACCTTGTGTAACCTCTGAGTAGCAGTTTGATTGCAAGTTTAGACACAGTCACAGTTTGGCTTACCCTGCCAGGTTTCAGTTCAGGCTCAAATATTGGCAGATTTTCTTCAGGAAATCATCAGGTTCTCAATGGTCTAAAGTCTCTCTCTCTCTCTCTCTCTCTCTCTCTCTCTCTCTCTCTCTCTCTCTCTCTCTCTCTCTCTCTCTCTCTCTCTCTGTGTGTGTGTGTGTGTGTGTGTGTGTCTGTCTGTCTGTCTGTCTTATTCTGCCTCTTTCTCTCTCTCCCACTGTCTGGTAAATTTTTACCTCCCCCATTTTCTTAACCCACACTGGTACCTTTAATATTATCCTTGAGCTACCTGATTTTCTTTGGTGAAAATATAAAGAGCACAGTTTAACTGGCTCCAGATGGATCATGAGAGGTGGTATAGGAGATTTAGTTTACCTTACCTGCCGTCTAGTAGTTCATGAAGATTGCTCTTAATTACTTGTATTTCCTGAAGCCTCTTTTTTTTTTTTTTTTTTTTTTTTGAGATGAGGTCTCTTTTTGTAGTCCTGGAACTCACTATGTAGATGAGGTTGTCTGACCTCAAATTCAGAGATCCACCTGCCTCTTCCTTCCACGTACTGGAATTAAAGGCACGTGCCACACTTACAGCTTATAGCCTACTTTTACATATCTGGTATAATTAGAAGGTTTCTTCCAATAATTCATTAATTGGAAATTTAACCCTCATGTATCATAGGATAATGCTGTCTTATGATGAAATGATTGCGTTGATGGTTTTATGAGAAGATGAAAAGAGAATTGAGCAAGGCTCATGATTCACATTGCCCTGTGGTACTCTCTTTATTATTATGATATAGTGAGAATTTCTAATCAGGTGCTAATACCTTGTTCTTGAATTGTCATCCTTTACAACCATGAACAAAGTAAATTCTATTTTCAGAGATAAGCCCATTATTCTATTACAGTGACAAAAATGGACTAAGATGATATCCTTTTTTGATATTTTGACCATAGCTTATTATCATGCATCTACAAAATGCACCAAAATATGCCCTTTTAGTTTATGTCTGGTTCTTTCTAAAGTCACAATTGTTTTACTTAACATCCTGTGTGGACTTACCTTTAACAAAGGAATTCTTAAATTGAGTTGAGACTCCACTCATACTAGGGCATGAAAAAAATGAAGGTTTGAATTCTAGAAGGCCTTTTCAGACAGACAGAAGAGGTCTAGAGGTGCGCCTCAGTGTTTCTGGTTTACATATGCCCAATGGTGTCAGTTGCATGGTTTTAGAAGTAGATTTAAAGTTTTATAAAATTGAACCAGAGGCAATTGTGGGCAAGAAATCTGCTTTTGTTCAAGTGTCTGAGTATTACATTTTGTGCTCTTTTTTCTTGCTTGCTCAAAGCTATGGAAACAAAGTTAATGGCATTGCCTGGTGTGCTCACAGAAGTTGCTAGAACATCAATGCTATCTTGAGATAAAGAGAGGTCGATGCCAGCTCTTGGTCCCATGTGTCACAATAGATGGGTAAAATGGTGGCCAGGGTTCCATTATGTCTAAGTACATTCTGTGTTAGACATCATGGATACTATTGAAGACACCCAACATATATGAGCAGATTCACCGGCAAGAGAACAATGGTGATTCAGTCAAAGTTCCCTGGAGAAAGACAAAGCTTCAAATCTATGCCTAAGGCAAAAATGGCCAAAGAGGAAAGGCAAACGTAAAGTGTAGAAAGAAATCAATTGACCCAGGCAAGAGACAAAAGTTCAAATAGAATGAAATAGAGTCAGCATAGACAAGATCAATGTATTTCAAAGAATGTTAGCCTTAAAGGGCTTGTAGGGGTGTGTTGGATTACAGAGAGAAAAAAAAATGGCCTTCATTTGGCAAGGCACTAGAAGGCAGAAAACAGAAAGTAAAGAGAAAGTGAAGAGTAAAGGGTTTTACACACACACACACCACACACACACACCTTCCTTACTTGTGTGTATGCTGTAATGTGATACAGAGACACGTGCAGGGTCATGAAAGCTCCAAGCAGGGTAAGAGTGGCCGAGAAAATAAGAGCAGGCCTATTGAAAGGGTGCATCTGTATTAGCATGTCCATTTCTTATGCCCCAAAGTTTTCAGAGCTTCACACAAGCTGTGGCTAATACAGACATTCCTCACCCTAGACACCTATACAAGCCCACACTTAACTGAGTTGGTGAAATTCTGGTTGCCAAGTGGCTCAGTTTTCAGGCTTGGCCTTCAGAGCTTCACACACAGGGTGCTTTAGGGTTGCTCAGTGTCCTTTGTCCTCATGCATCTTTTCAGAACGTTTTATTTCTGTCCGCCTGTAGCCCAATGAGAGAAACTTTCTGTAAGTATAGCCCTTTGTCTAGTGGGTAAGCCTGCTTCTTCACAGTGATAACCTGAGCCACTACAACAATATGATGCTTCTGTCAGTGACATCCATAGGCTGCATCCAGTTTAATTCAAACCCACACCTGAGTTTCTTTCTCTTTGCCTCCTAGGGCTTTGCTCTAACTTAGCACTTGTTCATGCTTTTTCCTTTTTGTTCTGAATCAGGTGTGGTCATGAGAATCTTGCTTGGCATGATATGAAAGATGATATTTATAAACCCAGACTACAGATATTCCTAAATGTTACCAGTGGTTTTTGAAAGAATTTTATTATGCATTATTGACTTCACGCCTTTCTTCTCATTAGGGTAGTTTAAAAATGAGGTTGCACTTTGAGATCTTTATGTCGCTGTGTGTACTTGTATGCATGTTTGCAAGTGCTCACGAAGGCCAGAAGAGGGCATCAGATACCCTTGAGCTGAAATTAAACAGAAGTTGAGAGCCACCGGGCACAGGTGCTTGGAACTAAACCCAGGACCTCTGCAAGAGCATCAAGAGCTCTTAACCACAGAGCAATCTTCCCCATCCTGGGATTTATTCATTTTTTTTTCATATCCTTTTCCCATGTGTGGTAGAATTGAACTACTTGAACTGAGACTTGTCTCACCACAACCCCTCAAAGCCTTCCTTCAGCAAGGCCCAGAGGGATTGTACAGTTCTACTCAAAGCTATTTGTCTTCCCTCTTCAGATGATGGAGGATGAGGCAGTAAGAGAAGGGACGGCATGTGCAAGAGGATCACTTATGAACTATACTCTATGTCTTACCCTTGTAGAGCCCTTTTCCCAAGCTCTCCATGACGTGGTTTCCACTATAATTTTAGACATCAACAACTGGCTTCCTAGTGCCTGCATTTGAATTGAAGTCTATCTCCAGATGCGGAAGAATTTTATGTTTAAAAGGAGTATTAACCACGTACCTTGCTGTGCCCCTACAAGAGAATGGCAGTAAGGGTCAAGGAAGAACAGTTTGCCTCCTTCCTTGTAGACATTCACAGAAAAACCTCCAATTTAGAGAGAATTCCAAATCCTCCTTTGAGTTACTCCATCCTAGGGATCAGGGCAGGGGCTCCCTTTTTTGTGTGGGAACAGTTCATTTCAGTTTGATTATTTATGAAAACCAGGCACTAGCTTCATGGCAAACAAGGTAAGTCACAAGGTAGCTAAGCAGCAAGCCTGGGTCTCCTCAGCACCGGCCACGGCCACGGGGGGGGGGGGGGGGGCTTGCCTATAGGCAGACTCAGTCACATTCCTGTGGGAGGAGCACTGCTCTCCAGATGACCCTCCTACTCCTGCTGTGAAGCGAGCAACATTTGCTTGGAATCACGTGCTCCTTCCTTTCCTCCTTAAAAACATGCATAATTTTCATAACCCCAAAAGTCTCACTGTAGAATGTCAAATATGCTTGAAAAACTGAAATTATAAAAGAGTAAAAACGGTTACTTACGGTTACATTTAATAAATGCTTTAATAAATAATAATTTTAATAAATAACTTTTACTTAATAAAGAAATCTTGCTAATGTTAAAAGTAGCCCTGCTCCTTAACTCTAAGCCTTGTTACTCATAATGAAGTTTATTTCTAAGTCATTGGTATTGAATTTTGTATATTGATGCAAAACATGGATATGTCAACTACAAGCCAGATTTTAGCACAAGAAAACACACACACACACACACACACACACACACACACACACACACACATATATAACAGATAGACACGATTCTATAGATATCTGAGGTAAAGTAGATAAACAAGGTCCTCAAAATTCTCAGAGACCCACAGAATATGGCGTTTAAAAGTGTTTTTATTACTCTAAAGTTTCTTTGAAAACAAGACAAGTTAACTCTTGACGAAACCCAGCCAACCTCAAAGAAGATGATGACATCAAAGAACCTCCTTATGGAGTTGGCTTCAAATGTGGCAAACCAGCCATGGGGCAAAATGTCCTCACTCCTGCCACAAACAGAATTCTGCCTAAAAATGGGCAGCTTAGACACAGGCAGAGTCGACAGCTGAACTCTGCCCAGACAGGTTAAGCAAGTCCTCTATAGTTCCTGCTTTGCGAATAAGTCTGGCAGAGAAATTGTACTAGAAGTCCGAAAATGAGGCTGCAACAGCATAGAAAGTGTTGGGTGACTGTTCAAGCAGTAAACTGTCTCAGTCATCTTGTTCATTTTGGAAGCTGCTAACCTGCACTACCTGTTCTATCAGGCATTTAAGTTGTATTCCTTCTCAAGTCTCTTACGGGGGATGAAGACTAGACTGTTCAGTTTTACAACCAACTTTTAGTTGGTTAGGGGATAATATCTATTTAGATCAAGATAAATGAGTTAAGTTAATAGAGATTAGATATGATATATATTGAATTTCATTCAGAAATTTAGACCCAACAAGACAGGAAAGATGTTCACTTTAAGTATAACAAACACAAAAAGCCAAATCACTATGAATGCAGCACTTATATAACTCATGATTTTCACATGGTTCTTCCTGATATATGTACTTTGCTTTATGCATGTATAATAAAGAAATGTAACTCAAAGCATCTGCTTACAATGCATATATGTTGGTTCTATCCTTGGTATCTTTTTGAATGATAAAAATCAAATTTCACTGGTCTGTGGTTCTTTGTCTAGAGGCAGGGCTCCATGAGGTTTCACATTAGCTTGTCTGTTGGTGCTGTCATTGTTCCGGTAACCATATTGTTCATGTGTCATTGGTGTAGGTTCCATGTCATTTGTAGAAGACCTAGCTGTACAGCAAACTCTCCAGACCTTTGGCTCTTACAGTCTTCCTGCCCCCTCTCCTGTGATGCTCTCTGAGCCTTATGTGAAGCAGTTCCATTATAGATGTATCTGTTAGGGCTGGGATTCTCATGAGCCTTTGATCTCTGACTTATGACCAGTTGTGGTAGCCTATAATGCTTTCTATTCGCTTTAAAGGAAAGCCTGTGAATGGGTGAAAGCCACACTTGTCTGAGTGTGGTGAGGGGGAGAGTTAGTCTGTCCCAGCGATGGGCCTTTTATCTGGCTATCTAATGCAAAGTGACCAGCCTTGAAATCACATACACACAACCAAGAAAAATGGACTGATTGGGTGGTGTGTACCTATTTATGTATATATATATATATGTACATATACATATATATATACACACATATACATATATATATATATATGCAATGATAATAATCAAAGAGATGGAGGACATCAGTTTGAGAGGGAGCAAAGGGAGACATAAGACAGATTGGAGGGAAGGAAAACACAGAGGAGAGGTTAAAAGAACAAAAGGAAAATGGGAAGTAGTAGAACTGCATATACCTAAAATAAAAAGTACAAAAAAGTCAAGTTTTGACACATGAAGTATGTTTTGAGTATGCCCCTGAGTGAACTTCGTTTTCTAAGACAAAATAAATGCAGACCTGTCTAGGAAACCAACTAAAGGGCTTACACAATGCAGTCTTGGGCTGAGTGACAAAATGGTAGAGACCAGAATCCCAGAATATGTGAAATAGCTTCACTTTTCCTTATTTGTTCTCCTGACAATTTTAATCCTTTTATCGT
The DNA here is from genome assembly GCF_903995435.1 of Acomys russatus. Classification (NCBI taxonomy): domain Eukaryota; kingdom Metazoa; phylum Chordata; class Mammalia; order Rodentia; family Muridae; genus Acomys; species Acomys russatus. The sequence continues at coordinate 29,411,573 of NC_067153.1, read as the reverse complement.
ATGTGTGTGTGAGTGTTTTGTCTGTCTGTATGCCTATGTACCATATGACGGCCTTATGTGCTTGTAGATAGGAAGAGGGTGTCAGATACCCTAGAACTAGAATTACAGATGGCTCTGAGATGCCATGTAGATGCTGGGAACTGGGCTTAGGTCCTTTGGAAGAACAGCCAGTGCTCTTAACCATAAGCCATCTCTTCTGGTGCTCTAATAGTTTTAATTATACTATTTTAGTTACTATTATAATTTTATAAATAAACAATATCAAAACTCTTGTACAAAAGGCAACCAGTGTTGATATTTTGTTGCATTTTGGGTTTCCTGTTTTTTATAACTTTAAATATAATTATAGCATATTATTTTAACTTATTTTTTTTTACTTTACATGTTTTGACTACTTTCACACATTATTTAAAACTTCTTAAAATATTAATTTTGCTTACTTAGTATTTTATCATTTGGGTTTTCATAATTTATAAAGTACCCAGATTATTTCTGGGACTTTTTTCCAAAGCAAGGAAATGCTTCCTTGGGTGTTTTCAGACAGCATGTTTTGTTTGCACAGCCATTTAAATTACATCACATCTCACAGTCCCAGAATATAGAGATTTGTAATATACATTGCTCCAGGCCTTCCTGGCTTGGTGTACCAACTTTTGTGGACCCATATTTTGTGCCAAGAAGATATATGAGATGGCAGTCAGAGTGTACCTCCCAGAGGACAGGGCATAGGTGAGGTCAGAGCTTTTCTCAGCTATGGCACAAGGACTGAGGAAGAAGCTATGTTAAGGACTCCAGTCAGATGAGAGAAGTATGGGAGCATGGAGAAATAGAAGGATCCAGGGGGTCCTAGAAACCCTATAGGAAGAACATCAGGACAGGCGGAACTGGGCCCGGGGTTCTGCTCAAACTATTGCATCAACCATGGACAATACGTGCAGGAAACAGCGAACCCCTGCTCAGATCTAGCCAATTGACAGGACACTCTCCACACTTGAGTGGAGAGCAGGAACTGACTCTGACACAAGCTCTGGTGCCCCATATTTGACCACTTCCCCTTGGTGGGGAGGCCTGGTGGCACTCAGAGAAAGGATAGACAGGCTACCAAGATGAGATTTAATAGCCTATGATCATATAGTGTTGGGGGGGGTCCCCCTGGGTCACACAGGGGAGGGGAATAGAGTGAAAGTGGAACGGAGGGAGGAACGGGTGAATACAAGGCATGGGATAACAATTGAGATGTAATCTGAATAAATTAATTTTTTTAAAAAACGGACACAAGTCAGTACTAACCAGTAACATGCTGGTTATGTTGGGGTTTCTGGATGGTTTGGTTGAGGGTCCAAAGTCTGTGCTTTGAGCTTTCCATGAACTTGGCAGAACTTGTGTTTGGCAACAACATAACTAGCCTTTTGTTAAGCCAGAAGTTGTCCAATTTATTTGAAAATGATCCCTAGCATTCCCAAGTTCTTTAAAAGTGCCATCTGTATAGAGCTTGTCATTTAAAACAAATTTGTCATCTGGTGAGACTATCCATCATTATTTCAGGTTTTTATAAAGTAAAGTTTGTTTATCCACTTAGTGAAAATTTGCATTTTAGAGTTGAACACTTATGTCCTTGGTCTGCTTTTTCACTGGGATATTTTTGGGGTGGGTGGGTGGGTGGGGTGCACTGAACATTATTTATAGTATTCAAGAAAGCAGGGCTCCCTAAGCCCCTCTCTTCTTTTGTGGGTTTAGGATGGAAACTGTGAAGGGAATATTCACTGTTGGGGATTGAGTTGGGACCTAGACTCATCCGTAGGTGAGGCCCTCCCTCTTCCTCTTGTGTTACTGCGGGAAGAATAGTCCAGGGCTTCTTACTTCTTGAAGGCTATGTAGGCCATAAAATCCTTCACTCTGTTCCTGCAGCTGTATTCATTATAGTAGGATGAAATGAGATTTACAAAGTTGTCATTGAAAGCAATGCTTGCTCCAGCAACAAACAAGGAAGAGTGGATGCCACTATTAAAGTCACATTAGACAACCTGGTCCTTGGTGTGGCCCATAAGCTTCTTTGGTGGATTTATGATACCTGCTTCATCACCTTGTTGGTACCATTATACTTGGTAGCTTTGCCATGGTAGCATGTCAGATCCATGATGACCACACTGGGGGCAGGGACTCAGAAGACCATGCCAGTGAGCTGACTTCCTATTCACTTTTGGAATGACTAGGCCCACAGCCTTGGCAGCACCTGTTGAAGCACAGGTAATGTTCTGGGTATTCCTATGGCCACCATGCCACAGCTTTGCAGAGGGACCATCCACAGTCTTCTTGGTGGCAGGGATGGCATGGCCTATGGCCATGGGTCCTTCCACAATGCCAAAGTTGTCATGGATGACCTTGGCTTTGGTGATGTAGAAAGCATTGCTGACAAATCGCCCCATTTGATGTTGGGGTTTTCCTCCTGGAAGATGCAAGTGGTTTTCCCATGGATGACAAGTTTTCCATTTTCAGCCTCAATTGTGCTGTGGAACTTGCAGTGTTGTAAAAGTCATGCTGGAACGTGTAGAGCATGTAGTAGTGATCAGTTAGCGGGTCACTGGTGACAACAATATCCACTTTTCCAGAGTTGAAGGCAGCCTTGGTAACCAGGCACCCGATATGACCTGTTCACGCCAACCTTCACCACAATATCTCAGGGAGGAGACTGACATTGCTCAAAAAGATGCAGCCATCTCTGCAACAGAGATGATAATATTCTTATTAATTTTAAGAACTAATTACATATAATAAACACATACTTTGGCTTATTGTAAATATAGCAAATATTTTCTGCCTCACATATTTGCCTATTAGCTTTAAAAGCAATGTTTTGTGGTACATGGAAATTCAAATTTTTGCATAAAATTCATATTAAATATATAGTATGTCTTTCTGTTTCTATAACCAACAAGTATTATCTCTGGGACCTGGTTTTTATTTAATCTTCTTAAACTTAATTTGAAATATGTATGACACAAGTTCCTACCTAGACATATTACCCCCAAATAATCTAGCTCATTTAAATTTTTCGTTGTTTATTTGTGTGTGTATGTGTGCATGCGTGCGTGCATATGTGTGTGCGTGCGTGTGTGTGTATGTGTGTGTGAGACATGCAGGTACATGGGGAGGCAAGAAGAGGGCATCACCTTCTCTGAAGCGAAAATTAGAGTCCATTGTAAGCTCCATTTGCCATTTGTGAGCTGGGAAGCAAAACTTGATCTTCTGGAAGAGTAGCAAGCACTCTCAACTGCTGAGCCATCTCTCCAGTCCCTAGCATCCTAATTCTAGCCCTCTACCCTGCATTGATTGCTCCTGGAGGAAGATCACAAATGGGAAAAGTTTGCTGATGAGAGGAGGAAGTCATCAGAAAAGTGACCTCTTCTAGTACGCACGTGTTAGAGAAATGAGACTCCTACCTTGCTTTTGTCATGCAGAGAGGTACTTGGTGCACCACTGAGTCTTCACATGAGCACGTTGCAAGCTGCCTGGAGTTCTCATTAATTCTAGATCATGAATGGCAGTGGTCCTTATGCCCTTTATGCTGCGGAATATTATTTTCCTGGTAGAGGATGTGATTTGTTTTAATTCTGACATTCACTCATGATACTCTTATCAAAGAAAGTGGATGGAATTGACTTCCGGCTTCCCCTCTGCCCTGGAATAGAAGCCACACTTTCATGATAAATTGCACAGAGAAAAAGGCAGCGGGAGTTGCTTGTATCAAAATGAGAGTGGCTTTTGGCTTTGCTTCAGTGACTTTGTTCCACATTTCTTTCTGAACTCTCAGAGAAAAGTGTTAATGAGAGCTTATCTATCTCTAGACTTGTGCCATCAGCTCTTTATTTTTCTTAGAATATTTTAAATCCTACAGAGCCTCAATTTCTGCTACTCCACATAGCACTTTCATGATAATTCCTCCCTGGGGTGGAAATAATCAGAGTGTAAAACTCCAAGGTTTGTTTTATATATATATATATTAAAGCTGTGATCTGGTGTAGTTTCATTATTTTGAAAAGACAGGATGTACAAAAAAAGTTTAGTGCGTAGGAGATGAAGGATGGAAACGGTTTTTCCCTTCAGTGGCCTCAGAGCTAGCCCAGTGGTACAATACTCAATGCCTTTGTGATGCAGCTACTCCGACAGTCCCATTTGTCAGGATTTCCCTCTCTTCCACAGTGTAGAGGTCTGAGAACATAGTGACATTAGCAAAGCTCTGTGTGTGTGGTCCCCAGGTATGGAAAGTCCTCTCTCTCTCTCTCTCTCTCTCTCTCTCTCTAACTTTTTTGTTTTTGTTTCATGGAAGTCTCTTTGTAGACCAGGCTGTCTTTGAACTCACAGCAATCCACCTACCTCTGCCTCCCAAGTACTGGGATTAAAGGCATGTGACACCATGCCTGGCAAGAAAGTCTTTTCGGGCTGAGCTGTAACGCGCAGCCGGGAGACGTTTGCAGGCTCCGCGGTCCCGAGCATCTGAACGGTGAACTCTTCAAATCTTCGATTTAAAAAAAAATGGCCTCCAATAAAACTACATTGCAAAAAATGGGAAAGAAACAGAATGGAAAGAGTAAAAAAGTTGAAGAGGCAGAGCCTGAAGAATTTGTGGTAGAGAAGGTGCTGGACCGGCGTGTAGTGAACGGGAAGGTGGAGTACTTCCTCAAGTGGAAGGGGTTCACCGATGCTGATAATACTTGGGAACCAGAAGAAAATTTAGATTGTCCAGAATTAATTGAAGCATTTCTTAATTCTCAAAAAGCTGGTAAAGAAAAAGATGGTACAAAAAGGAAATCTTTATCTGACAGTGAATCTGATGATAGCAAATCAAAGAAGAAAAGAGACGCTGCCGACAAACCAAGGGGCTTTGCCAGAGGTCTTGATCCTGAACGAATAATTGGTGCCACAGACAGCAGTGGAGAATTAATGTTTCTCATGAAATGGAAGGACTCGGATGAGGCTGACTTGGTGCTGGCAAAGGAGGCGAATATGAAGTGTCCTCAGATTGTCATCGCCTTCTATGAGGAGAGGCTGACTTGGCATTCTTTTTTTTTTTTTTTTTTTTTTTTTTTTTTTATTTTTTATTAATTTATTCTTGTTACATCTCAATGTTTATCCCATCCCTTGTATCCTCCCATTCCTCCCCCCCCATTTTCCCATTATTCCCCTCCCTATGACTGTTCCTGAGGGGGATTACGTCCCCCTATATATTCTCATAGGGTATCAAGTCTCTTCTTGGCTACTTGCTGTCCTCCTCTGAGTGCCACCAGGTCTCCCCCTCAGGGGACATGGTCAAATGTGAGGCACCAGAGTATGTGAGAAAGTCGTATCACACTCTCCACTCAACTGTGGAGAATATTCTGACCATTGGCTAGATCTGGGAAGGGGTTTAAAGTTTACCTCCTGTATTGTCCTTGGCTGGTGCCTTAGTTTGAGCGGGACCCCTGGGCCCAAATCTGCCTATCATATTGTTCTACTTGTAGATTTCTAGGACCCTCTGGATCCTTTTATTTTGCTGTTCTCCCATGGGACAGAGGGGAAGGCATCCTATTGGGACTCTAAATGAGTGACTTGGCATTCTTGTCCCGAAGATGAAGCACAATAATCGTTTGCATTTTTATATATATTTATATATATATAAAATCTGGATCTTGGGTTTTGAATTACTAGTGTGAAAAACATAGCGTTCTAATGAAAAAGGAGTTTGCTATGCTGGTTTTGAAAGTATTGACAGTGGTTGGGATATTTTTTGGGTTTTGTTTTGCATCACAAGGCACTGATTCCATTGAGCAGATAAGAGCTTTCTGTAGTTGCTTCCTTTAACAGTAGAGTGTTGGATACCGTGTTGTATCTCCGCAGCTTGAGAAACAGTTTCTCTTAAATGCTGGGGAGAAATTACAGTCATTACTCAATCAGAACTTATTTTTAACTGGGACACAGAAGGACCATTCGGGGGTTTTTCGTTTGTATGCGTGTGTGTGCATAAAACACATAACTGTTTTTGGTTTTTGTCTTGTTTTTTTAATATTCAAAATAACTAAAGATGAAAACACAAGTTGATGAGATTCCATCGTTGGAACGTTTTTCCTGAAACCATAATCTTTCCATTAAGCAGGTTCTATAATTTATTTGATAGTTTTAAAAAGGCAACCACAACCAAAATTTGTGTATTACCACATAAACATAGAATTATTTACAAATTTTATCCCACACCAACCCCCCCCCCCCCACACACAACACACACATACACTTCAAAAACGGAATTAGACAAAGTAGTGGTATGATTTAATGACAAGACTTAAGTGTGGTGGCGCATGCTATTAATCCCAGCACCCAGGAGGCAGAGGGATCTCTGGTTTAGAGAGGCCAGACTGGTTTACGAGCAAGTTCTAGGTCAGCCAGGGCATGTAAAATTCCTCTGTAGAAAGTTGACATCTGTACTAAAAGGTTATGATTCGTGGAATCTGTTTGCTGTGGAGATGGAATCGTGCTTAGAGATGTCGGCAATTACGGCCTGCCGACATAAGCAAGTGAACAGCCCTTGCTGACATCAGTTAATGCCCTGCATGCCTTTTCCTTACCCTGACTCATTCCTTCTGGTAGGATCAATCTCTTCAGTATTTGGTTCTGGTTCAGTGAGCCAGAAAAGTAACTTTGTAGTATCAGAATGTCATCCAACTGTATATTTACTTTATTGTAAATAATGGTGAACAGTGGTCAATAAATAGTTTTATATTCCTTTAAAAAAAAAAAAAAAAAAAAAAAAAAAAAAAAGTCTTTTCATTGAACTATTCCTAGAGTGCATATAGGGTAGTGCGCCCAGGGACTTGCTGATATCTATCATCAGTGTCTCCACCCTGTTCTTGAACCACTGAAACCATTTTCTCCAAGAGTCTTATAAAAATGACACCTCCATGAGTTATAGGAAGGCTTGGTTTTAGCTAATATCATATTTATATATTTGTCAAACCAAAGCAACCAGGTCCTGCTCCTGCCGTTATTCATGCAGTGTCCTCTCTCACCACCATTTCCCTTGCTCTCTGCATGTGATACAGGTGTGGAGCTAACCATGGCTCCTTGCATGGCTTCTGATCTGCAGCAGAGGATGCTTTCTACCCACCCCGTCTATATGTTGTTTCATCACAGCCACCATGCAGCTTTGCTTAGGTCTCAGATATCCTTCACTCAGGCACTCCTGTGGCCAGCCCCGATGAAGCCTGCATAACACTGGGGGATTTGTTGAGGTCATCCAGTATCGTCCCACCATATCTGGGACTGTTGCTATGCGGGATAGCCAAGTGTGAAGGTGCTGCAGCATAAATGAAGTTCTCCTAGCTCTCCCGCTTGGCATCCTATATCTTGCCAAGGCTGCTGAACTCCCTGAAGGAGCCCTGGGGGATACAAGGAGGAGGTCTATGGATCACAATTTAAACAATTACTCTGGGCATTTCTGATAGCATCCTTTCACATCTACACACATCCAGTGTGACATTATGGCCTGAGATTGTAAGAATGGCTAAGGAGGGACCGATCTAATACACATCTATTCACCTCCAGTGTCCTTCGTAATGGGATCCGGTGTGTTATTGGAGAGACAAGAAGGATTTATCGGAGACATCTACTTTCTAAATGACATCCTCAATGAATAAAGATGTCCTCTTTAGCACTTCGTTTTTTGCTTAACGGAGGCATACGCCTTCAGGAGTGTCCATCTCATGCACCAGGCTGCATTTATGAGCAGTAATGGGAATTTATAGGGACCTTAATGGCATGCCAGCCACTCTTCCAATCACAGCTGAGATGGAATTTGCTTATATTTATTCGGGAATGCTTAACTGTGCTAAGAATTGCTTTAAAAAATGCAACATTAGCTTTTCATGCTTTGTGAAAGCCTGCTGAAGAGATATCACTTTTGGTGCATGATTTTTTTCAGGTGATGAAGTTGAGGTATAAAGGTGAGGCCTGCCCAGAGTCATACAGCTAGCCACTGGCAGAGCTGAAATTCAACAATCTGGCCCCAGAGTAAAAAAATAATATAGAAATATTATTCTATTTAATGATGTAATACAGTATCTTCAGTGACTCTCTCTGTGTGTGTGTGTGTGTGTGTGTGTGTGTGTGTGTGTGTGTGTGTGATCTTCATTTTTACAAATAATAAAAGTGGGGCTCAGCATATTTAGCTGTTTGCTTGAAATCAAATTGCTTCTCAATGGAAGAAAACATGAACTCAAATCCACTTATTAAAAACCTGGAGAGTATCTGAACCACAGCTGAATCTTCAGAAGGCAAACTCACCAGGCCAGGCCACAGCTAAGAGATAAATCCAGGAATCTCCTCACATTTGCCACGTAACTCTGTATCTTTACAACTTAGTGAATATATCATATATTTGAATTTGTTTAAACATTTCTGGGAGTCTGTTTTAAATAATACATTTTTAGTGGTTTGAATAAAAATGGCCCCTATAGGCTGAGAGAGAGAGAGAGAGAGAGAGAGAGAGAGAGAGAGAGAGAGAGAGAGAGAGAGAGAGAGAGAGAGAGAGAGAGAGAGAGAGAGAGAGAGAGAGAGAGAGAGAGAGAGAGAGAGAGAGAGACAGAGAGACAGAAACAGAGAGAGACAGAGACACAGAGACAGAGACAGAGACAGAGAGAGAGACAGAGACAGAGAGACAGAGAGACTATTAAAAGATATGTCCTTGTTGTAGTCTTGGAGGAAGGATGTCACTGTGGAGTGGGTTTTGAAATTGCAAATGCTCAAGGCAGGCCCAGTGTCTTACTTTCGTTTTACTGCCTGCTAATCCAGATATAGAATTCTTGGCTCCTCCAGAACCACGTCTGCCTGTGTGCCATGTTGCTACCTGCCTTGACGATAATGGACTAAACCTGTGATCCTGTAAGCCTGCCCCAATTAAACATATTCCTTTAAGAGACTTGCTATGGTCATGGTGTCTCTTCCCAGCAATAGAACACTAACAAAGGCACCTTTGTTTATAGGCAATAAATTAACATTAATGATAGCTAACACTATGTTCCGGTCATTAGAATTAATGTATGTTTACATGTTTCTCTCTCCCTCCCCCCTACACACCATGAAAATTAACCAACATGCAGAAGATGTGCAAAATAAAGCAAATATTTGAACTCACAGGTATAGGTAGCAATTGCTGGCATCCTAGCGAACACTTATTTTTAAAGTTATCTTTTCTCCTTACGTTGCAAGCATGCATGTCATGCACAATCATATAATTTTAGGTAAATGGAATTCAACTCTGTATATATGTGTAACCTGCCTCATCTGTTCATTTCTTTACTTAAAATATCTACCAAAAGATTAACATTTCCAAAAATGATAAGTTTGAAAGAATATGTAGTGTGCATTTCCCTACTTTGATAAGCAGAAAGATCAATCTTTTATAGGCAACTCATTATATTAGCCAGGGTAGGGGAAGCTTTTATGCAAGAATCAACTCCTGAGACTCAGTGGGCTTAATTAGTCAGGGTCATTTCTGGCTTACACCACTGGAGGTGGAACCAGTGCCCACTTGCTTACCTGCCCGCTCTGTTCTCGGGGGAACTCTAGTTTTTGCAGCTGGGGAAGATTGCTGGAGCATGGCACTGGGTTTTTCTATTCCCTCACTACATAAAACAAGTACTTGCTTCCTATTAGCTGTAGTTTAGAGCTGAAATGTACTTCACCTATTCATGTGCTGAGGGCTTTGTTTCTGATGCAGCAGTGATGAGAGGTGAGCATCCCAGATAAGAACTTACCTGTGTGATTTCATCATTGTTTACATAACTGGTCTGCTCTCGGTGGCTTTCTAGGTTGTTGCTACTGTTTGCTGTTGTAAGCAGCATAGGAATGTTGTAAGTAACCTACAGCCATGGGCACCAGTGCTTTATTGGTGTAAGTTCCAGGAAGCCATGCATCAAAAATGTATTGAAAACACAGGCACTATGGTGTTTATTCAACATTCCTAAGATCTCTCGCATGACATAGGTGCCAAAGAAAGAAAATTCCTGAGATCCCTGGACTTAAGGTTCTATTGAGAATATGCTGCTGAGATCATGTGAGAGAGAGGATAAACAGTTACTGTTCTCTGGAAACATTGAGGGCTTGCACATTGGTGAGCTTAGCTGTGGTCCGTAGCTCATAGACAGCATCAAGGGCATGAAATACTTTGTCCTGGAAGCACTAAGCTCTCTTTTCCCCAGAGCATCACCTGTTTAGGTACTGGAGGGAGATAAGGAATCCCTTGTGACTAGAAGATTAAAATTTCTTGATTTCTTTAGAAGAGCCTTCCTGAGCCACACCATTCAAGTTCCGACTGAGGTGTCTGGCTTAGCACGATTTTCCAGAATTGCTGCTGGATGGCTTGTATTCTGACAGATCCTTGAATGACACATCACCCACTGCTTTTCAGAAAACATATTTCAGAGAAACAGCAACAGCAACAGGCACAAGAGTAGCATGCTTCCATACTATGGACCCAGAGCTTCCCAATGCTAACTTAAACAATGTAATATTTAAATCAGACAAAAATCAATGCTGGCTTATATTTTTTGTTCAGTTATTTCCTTGACATTTTTTCCCTCATACTACTTGATATTTACTGGCAAAATTTCCTGACTTTCATGAATTGTGCATTCACACCATTGCTTGTTATGCCTCTTCTTTTGACTAAAAAAGTTTCCTAATGATTCGCCTTCATAATAATATATTGTTATATAATATAGATTTGCCTAATTTAAACATCAAAGGCTATTTACTAGTTTTATAGTATACTATATTTGGGCAAAAGGTCATATGATTGTGCACAGGTAACTATAGTACTTGGAAGATTATCTGAGGTACTCATTGGGGAAGTGATGGAAAAAGCAGATTGTTAGGATTCTTTCTTCTAGCACTTGAGATAAAAGAATTCTCAAATATGAAGAGCATGCTAAAATGAAATCATTTGAATAAAAATAGTCTTATGGTTTTCTAGTGATGCTTGTCCTCTGTTTTTCCTTTGTTATCTATCCCTTTCACCATCTGTCCTCTTTTGGACCAGGTTGGTGTTAAATCAGACCCTTGCAAGAAAAGAGGGCCATTCCTGCAGAAAGGATAAGTTCATGCAATATTGTTTCTGAGAAACTGAGAGAAATATTGTCAATAGAAAAGGCTATCATTTCCTTTTGAATCCAAGAAATGAAAAACAGGAACAGAAGTAGTCTTTAAATAAAGAAATATAACAAAAATACAAGATGGCTGGGCTGTGAACATGCAGTCTTAATTTGATAACAATTAAAATGGAAGTGAAGATAAATAGTGGGACATTGGCTTAGACACAGGAATATAAATGAAGGTTTACAAATATAGTTGGTGATTATGGGGTCCAGAAGAGTTGCATTTAAATAGATCCTGAGACAGGCAACATCTAAAAAAAATCTAACGGTCAGTGGCAAAGGCTTCCAAAGTATAAGAAGGTGAGAGGTGCCAAACAGATGCCCCTGCTCTTGATTAGAATATTGCTTCCTGATGTATCAATGACAGATTTTTTTTTTCCAAAGAGCCAAACACAGAATTCTGTGGTACATTAAGGGAAGAGAACTTCCTAATGTAGCTTCCCACCAGCTCTTGACATTTGCTTGATTGATGAGAAGTACTTGAAGATGAGAAGAAAATTGTTTTAAACCCTGATTTGGAAACATGCCACTGTTTTCAATTATGTAGAGCCTGTAGACTGATATCTTAGGGGTTTGTACACACAAGATCAGTCTTTACCAATGAAACTTTATTATTGCCAGAGATCAGCGAGCAATAAACTTAGGCATCATGGGACATAAATCACTCTGTGGGCATAATCTAAGTTCTTCAGACAGCTTTGATAATCCCCTGGTGTTGCTCCTATATTGTTATTTGTTCCATATTTTAAGTATTTTATTGTAAATATTAAACACTTATTTTATATATTTTAACATAACATTTCTCCCTTTCTTTTTCTCCCTCAAAACTCTTCCATACACATCTCATGCTTTCCTTCAAAGTCACAGCCTCTTCTTTCATTAATATTTCTTGTGTACATATATATGAATATAAGGTAAATAGAATATGTTCATATTCAAGTTATATGGTTATATATAATATAACCTGCTCAGTCCCTATGTTACTTATATGTATGTTTTCAGCGATAACTATTTGGCACTGGACAAATGATTGATGTACTCTTCACTGGAGAAGACTACATGGCTGTCTCCAGCGTTCCTCAGCCTATACCCCTTTGTGTAAGGTTGAGACCTCTTGGGCTTTTCCTCATCCACATTGGCATGTCCATTGATGTAGCCCTAATTTTTTTTTTTTGTTCATTTCATATATATCTCCAGTCCTCAAAAAGGACAAAGAATTGCTGACTAAGATATCCACAGGGCTATAAGGCATAGTTTGCATGCAATGATGAGTTGACACTCATTGAGGAACAAGGATGAAACAAACAGAAATCTAATAATATAAGGAATAACATAGACAATTTGCTGTTTAAGTCTTTTACAGACAGCAAAACCTACTGAAGTCTAATTGAGATTTGAGTACTCTGGAAATAATTCCCAATGAAAACATCAATGAAATGTGAGTAAAGCATTAAGAAAGAATATGTAAGAAAATGTATACTCATCTGGAACTGGGATGGAAATGAGCATAGCAAGATGCAACGGAGTGTGTTGCATACTTCATCGCCAGAGGAGATAGTGTTTCTTGCTGGGAGATAGTGAGAGAGTTGGAAGGGTTTCTCTGATGCCTCCTGGCTATTTTTAGATGTTTCCCGAGGTAAGTTCACAGCCCCATGGAGCTGCCAAATGTTTCTGGTGCCCTACAGCCCATTGCGGAGGTATCATTCTGAGTGAAATATATTCCTGATATTTGCATTTATGGCAGTTAATACTCCAGAACGTCCTCACATCAGTATTGTTCAAGCTGCTTGGATGTATAGGAAGTCTGCTTCACAAAATCAATTCTAGCTGTAATTTTTTCTAATATTTATGACACATTGAGTACTGAGAGAGAACAGTACTGTGTATATTGTGTATTCAACACAGAGAATATATTATATATAGATAATATTATGGCCGTTGCAGAAGAAACCAACAAATGTACAAATACATGGTATCCAATTAACTTTAGGGTTTGCATTGACCAAATTAAACAATCATGTTGATATATGTTGCCTGTCAGATTGTTTCTGAACCATTGTGTGTTTTGTTATAGAATGTAAATACATGTGTGTGATAGTGAACATTTATTGAATTTTAAGTATGTATACCGTACAAATTTGTTCTCATGCATCTGTCAACTAGACAGTCTTTTCTGCATGAAAATAAGAATGAAGACATCCTCATACTATTTTAAATTATAATAGCCCTGAATCCAAATACTTCAAGGTGAGGACAGCATTTGGTATCTTCGATTTCTTTTAAGAATAGGAATTGCATTTTTTCTGACTCTAGTTAACTATTTGTGATACAATTCTACTCAAGAACAGCACAATATTTTGGCCCATTTTATTCTTCTCCTTGAATACACACATTTGCAGAACAAATTTTTTTTACTATGTGTCAATTAGAGGAAGTTATAAGTATAGGCTTGTTGGTACTCCTGATTTGAAAAAACCTTACCTGACAATTTCAGTTTTCCTTTAAAAAGGAAAAAAGATTTTATTTTTATTTGTGCACTTGCGTGCATGCACTGTGTGTGTGTGTGTGTGTGTGTGCGTGTGTATGTGTGCGTGTGTGTGCCCCAAGGGGATAATAGAGAGTATCAGGTACCGAAATCAGCTATGAGCTACTTATTGTGGGTGCTGGGAAGCAATTTCTTGTTCTCAGGAGGAACAGGAAACTTTTCTTAATGTTAAGAAAACTTAAAAAATGGAAGTCAGCTGAAGCCTTCTGAATGATGTCTAGACATATACACCTGGAATGTGTGAAAATGACCTTATTCTGAAGAATGGCTATCTGAAGATGTAATTTTGTTAAGAGAAGCATCACCCACCAGTTCATCTTTGCATCCACAGCCCAAACCAACCCACTTCTTTGTTTTTATTGACTGGTCTAAAATGCTCCTAATTTTATAGAAACATTTGAGTACGGAGAGTAAAAGTAAGTTCTCACAGTTTAGTTATAATAACTGGTCCAGACTCTCTGTAGTATTATATAGTAAATATAACTGAAGAGATTGTACACGTGTTTATACTATATATGTGTGTAATGACAATTAAAGAGTCCTTAAATTGAACAAGACAAAGAGAGATACCTTGAAGGGATTGGTGAAGGTAATATGATATAATTCTATTGTAATCTCAAAAATAATAAAATTATTAATTAATAATAATAATAATAAATAGTTTAACAAAAAACATGTAACAATGATAGAGCCCTGAACTATAGAGTATGGGGCAAGGGGTGTAGAAGTGAATTCCTCATGCTGCTCTTTCCTTTTATAGCTGTGATGGCCTTGAATTTTAACCTGCAACTAATGCTAAAGCACATCCCTCCTCAAGTTAGAATGTTAGGTTACTGTAGCCATACACTTCTACCTAGTTCCTTGAGATCTTGAATGTCAGAGTGCTTTTCTGAAATTATGGCTTTAGCAAAGGGTGAACATTTACCAAACTATTTCCAGAAGCAAAGACGATAGAGTCAGAAGTGCTGGATAAACCTTTCTACCTTGGATTTGTGCAGTGTCTATAGAATAGCTGCTGAATGTATGTGCATCCCGACACCAAAAATGGGGACAGCATAAATAATGAACTAAAGATTAAAATGTAATTTCAGCTTTATTTAAGTTTAAATTATTTGTGATTAAAGGTTGCTATAAGTACAGACTTAGACAGTAAACATGCTGCAAGAACAACTCATAGTTTGCTTCTACCTAAATTAAGTAGGCTGGGCAATTCTCAGTTTTGCAAATCTAGATACATTTTCAAAGAGGCAATTTGTTGACTTTCTTGGCCTCTTACAGAGCTCTGTGATTGCAAACTGTCTTCATTTTGATCTTGGCTAAGCTGAGGACTTTGAAGGGGTGAGCATGTTAGTCTACCCTGAGTGTGATTTCCAGGATTTTACCCAAGCCCAGAAGATTGTAAGTTGCAGATTCAGGACATTGAGCTCATGGAATTTGATTTATACTGCTGTGTGATATTTCCTCTGATTTGACTCTAACTGTGCCTTGCTTCTTCTGCCTTGGAGTAAGATAGTATGTGACCTGTTTCTGATTATATAGGAGCTTACTTAGGAGACTTTCCATATTTAAGGAGGTCCTGAAATCTTAAGTGTTGAAGAATTTTTTTAAAGACTATGGAATTTTTAAACATTGGACCATGTTTTATATTGTGGTGTTAACATATGATCATAAGGAGAAGAAATGAAAAGGATACAGCATAAGGTGATGCGTTTGGGTGCAAACATTGCACATGTGGGATGGTGTAGCTTTTGTCAACTTGACACAAGCCTAGACTTACGTTGCAAGAGGTAATTCCATTGAGGCACTGCTTTATGTGGTTGGCCTGTGGGTATGTGTGTGAAGTATTTTCTTGGTCACTTATTGATATGGGGGAGCCTAGCCCACTCAGAATGGTACCATCACTTGTCAAGTGGGCCTTGGCTCTGTAAGAAAGGACACCGAGCAAACCATGGAAAGCAAGCCAGTAAACAGTCTTATGTATTATCTGTGCTTCAGGCCCTGCCTTTGATTTCCTGTTCTGAGTGCCTGTCCTGACCTTTCTCAGTGATGGTCAGTGATGTGAAACTGTAAGCCACATAAAGCCCTTCCTTCCACAAGTTGCTTTTGGATCACGGTACTTATTATAACAACAACAAGCAAACTAGGACAGATACAATGGCAGTTGGCTGTTTGAAATGGCCCTGGTGGTACTGGCCTGTCATTCCAGCTACCCAGAAGGCTGAGACAGGAAGATTGCAAATTTATATTGGGCTACAGAACAATTTAAAGGCCGTCCTGAAAGTAGGGTTGGAGATATGGCTCAGTGGGAGAATGCTTGCCAAGTCTGCATGAAGCTCTGGTTTCAATCCATAATGCAGTGAGAAAAAAGGAAAAAGCTATCCTAAAGATAAATTTACTTACAGCTAAGGTTTTTAATCAATACGCCATGAGCTTACCTGATTTGGGGATCGTTTCGGATAATGACTATGTCCTGTGCTCTACAATGCAAAGTTTCTTCACAGAGAATAAGGTACAATCTTTTCAAAGTGTCTTAGTTAGGATTTCTATTGCTGGGATGAAACACCAGGAACAAAAAGCAAGCTGAGGAGGAAAACATTTATTCAGCTTACATTTCCACCTTGCTGTTCATCACCAAAGTAAGTCAGGCCAGAAACTCAAACAGGGCAGGATGCTGGAGGCAGGAGCTGATGCAGAGACCATGGAGGGACACTGCTTACTGGCTTGTGCTCCATGACTTGTTCAGTTGCTTTTTTTTTTTTTAATAGCAAAAGGCCTGGGCCCTCCCCCATTGATCACTAATTGAGAAAATGCCTTCCAGCTGGATCTCATGGAGGCATTTCCTCAACGCAGGCTCCTTCCTCTATGACGATTCTAGCTTGTGTCAAGTTGATTCAAGACCAGCCAGTATACAGGTTATAGTTTTTCAAATTATAGAAAAATACTGCTATTTGGAAAAACTAGGATTCTGTCTTAGCTGTCAGGGAATGTCCTTATGTATCTCTGGTTTCTTCTCTTTTGGTTAAAGTGTACTTCCAGGCTCTTTTGTGGTTGAATAATGCATAGGGCCACTTTGGCCAGTGAGTCAGAAAAACCTATTTCAGCTGCTTTAGGCTATGTTTAGGCAAACCACTTAAATGCTGCTATAAGATGCCAAGAGAACTCTTTTTGCTCACAGCACAAATGTACAATGTTCAATATGGTGTGTACTGCATTCCTTAGCAACCTTGGTGATTGAAATCAGCTGAGATCTCACATGCAATGGACAGACAACAGAAAAAAAACCCTTCCATCCTTTTGGCTAGCAAACTGATATGGGTCTAAATGGAGCTCTAAAGTTTAGTATTGTTGAAAGAACAGAGGGGAGTGTAAAAGAGTAACAAAGCCTGGAGAAGAGATAAATGACCCAAAGCTGAGGTCAACTGGTGTTTGTCAACGGCATTCAAGACACTAGATGGAGATCTCCAGAAACCCTGGAAACTCTGTGGATTTAAAAATGTGTAGGACCTGGATGAGCTCCATTCTAAACATCGGAGAAGATTTTTATCTGTGTAATGAATGGAAAGTGTGCTGAGTGTCAATGACAGGACACAACCACTTCATAAGTAACTTTTCCTTTGTTGAAGGGCCAGGCACAGTGGCCAAGACCAGTTGACGACAAGCTGCTGTTTGAGGCACATGACCTAAATTTTCCCCCAGTGGTGTTTGTTGTTTTTTTGTTTGTTTTCTGGGGAAGTGGGGAGGAGCACCTCATCTAGCTCAGGCTGGCTTGATCTCACTGTGTGGCTGAAGTTGACCTTGAAGTACTGGTCCTCCTGCCTTCCTCTTCTGGCATTCTGAAGAGGAACCTGAACAATAGAGAGAAGATAAATGGATATAAGCAAAACAGTCACTAAGATACACACTTATTGTCCTGTTTGATATTTGTGTTAACAGCTCCCTCAAATGTTGTGATAAATATGGCATAAGTCTCTCTATCAGGTACTACCCCATTATCTCTTTCACGTTACCTGCAGTTCTAAAGGTGTGATATATTCTTGGCAATCAGTTGCTATAAGTAATTCTAGTGATCAGTGAGCATATTAATGCTGTTTTTTATAAAACCAAGCATGGTTGTCCCACTGTACTTAGTATATGCACCAAAACCACACTGGTTTCTACTTTAAAGAAAATGAAGTCATCTAATATGTGGGGGAACATGATGTAAGGACAGTGATTGTAAATATATTAAGCATCACGAACTCCACAATTGACTGTGTTCTTAATACTCCCCAATGCACTACTTTGTTACAGGACTGGTAGAAAATTCCAACTTTTATGCAGTGTATTTCTAGATTAAAGTTAGCTAAACTTTTAACACAAATTAAAACAGAAGAAAAATTCTGTGTGTTGCTGTCAGATGAATTCTCATTCGGATCATGATCATGAAAAAGGTGTAATGTTGAGCTGACCAGGCGAAGGTAGCCTTGCCTGTAAATGTCTGTTTCATAGACCTTTTTATGTTTACAGAAAATGGATTAGCAAATAGATTTACTATGCTTTCTTTTACTGAAACCAGGAAATTATGCCAACCAAGGAAAGTTTCCAGGTATTTCGGTTCCATATTTCTCACTTGTAAGTGATGCAAAAGGCTGACTCAGGTCATTTTCAGTGATGACTTGGGGGTTCCCTCAAATCTTTTCTCTTATTTCCTCACACCACAAAGCTCCCATTTTCCTAGTAGTAAAACTCATTAGACAGCTCAGGCAAGAAGAGTATGTATTCACACGATGAGTTGGTATCAAGTCCATTTAGCTAATCTGCAATTGCCATTCCCAGCATTCTCTTCTGTGTGTGACTGGAGGCAGTGGTGAGCCAAAAACAGGTCCACGAACAAGACTGGCAGGTAGAAGTGCAACAGCAGCAGCAGCACTTGCCATCCAGAAGGTTGGTAGAGTATAGAAAGTGCTTTTGAATGCAATTCATGCATATTTCTCTGCAATCACTGGCTCACCTTTATTTAGGGCCTGTGGCAACTCTAGATGGAGTCTCGGTTTCCCAGATTTCCTTGTGTTGGCGTGAGTTTAACAGCCTGATAAAGAGGGATGTGGCTAAGTTATTTGTTCCCCATTGAACAAGTTGGCACCTCTGACCCAATGTGAATATTATGAAGTTTTCACCCATCCTCTGGGAGGCTCATGGTTTTCCTTGAAGGGCTCATTCTTAGCTATATCCTTCTACTGCAAAGCCTCTTTTAGTCCCAGTCAACAGACCCAAACTCAATGTTTCCACTGCAAAGTCATAGCCCACACTATATTTTAAAACCCCCAAACACTTAAGATTAAATATCGACTATAGATCATGTATTATATAAATTTCTGAGATCTTATGTTCCTTTGATCTAGCCCTGATTATTCTGGTTTAATGAATCAACCAAGGGAAGATAATTAGATGGAGAAAATGCAATATAACAGAGTTCTTGTAAAAAAAAAAAAAAAGGAAAGAAATGTAATTGAGGAGCAATTGTTAAGCCATTTGGCAGAATATTTAACTGAAAAACAGGTGATAATTTGTACTTCCTTTTGTGAAGAGGGATCTTGTCCAGCTCATCTCAGGACATTTGCCTTTCCTTTGGATGCATGCATGCTCGTGGGTCTTGCTCAAACTATGGCACCAGCCAAGGACAATACATGCAGTAAACTTCGAACCCCTACCCAGATCTACCCAATGGACAGGACATTCTCCACAGTTGAGTGGAGAGTGGAGTCTGACTTTCACACGTACTCTGGTGCCTCATATTTGACCACATCCCCTGGATGGGGAGGCCTGGTGGCACTCAGAGGAAGGGTATCAGGTTACCAAGAAGAGACTTGATACCCTATGAGCATATACAGGGGGAGGAGGTCCCCCTCAGTCACAATCACAGGGGAGGGGAGTAAGGGGGAAATGGGGGAGGGGAGGGAGGAATGGAAGGATACAAGGAATGGGATAACAATTAAGATGTAATATGAATAAATCAATAAAATATATTAAAAAATAAATAAAATAAAAATTGTCTTAAAAAAAGAAAGAGAGAAAGAAAGAAAGAGAAAGAAAGAAAGAACTTTAGTTGATACCATGGCACCCCTTTCTTTCTGCATAGTGTAGAATTTCCAAACACATGTTTAAACCTATTTTAGAAACATTGGCTTGAAGGGCTGCCAAATTATTATGTTGTCTGAGGCAACTTCATGGCCTTGATGTGGTTCTCAGTGTCGCATGCTTCTTCTCTTTCACCAACACCCTAAGCTTCATGAGGACCTTGCAAAGCATCACCTCTACAGCCTAAAGATGGAGAGATTTCACTGGTGTGAGAACATCAGAAGCAGCAGTCAGCCCTGCTGGGCAGTAGACCACTCCAAAGCAGTTTTGTTCCTTTGGTTTCCAAACCTGTAGATTCCAATGTCTTTGGAATCTCCCATATAAGCAATTTTCAGCTTTTTAGCTTACGAAACCTCAAAATGTTCAAATTCTCAGAAGATAAACAAGGGATTGTAAGGCACCCAGTATCCCTAATTGCATGGTGTTGCCTAATTCAATTTGTTCTTTTGTTCTGTCACAGACAAGAGTATAAAAGAAATCTCCAAAGATTGTGCGGGAAGAAAATTCATGAATTTAACCTTAACCGCTTACGTTAAATATAAAGAGAATGATGGTGGATGGTGATGGAATTTGGTTTTGTGTATCTGTGTTAGCTATAAGGGCCTATTCACCCTCAGCAATGAATAGCAATTAAAGATGCACAAGCTATCCTTGCAACAGTTTATAAACAATTCTTATGTACAGGGATTGTGTTTTTCCTTGTAAAACCCTACTTTCTCTCTCTTCACTTTTCTGTAGTTTCCTTTGTTAATGGGTTAAGTCAAACTGTAGGCCACTTTGGCAACTTGTCCATCAACTCTGAATGGCAATGTTGGATGAATTGAGAAGTATGCTGGCATGATTAGGCATGCTTTGTAATTATAGTAAAGCTGTTTTGCTCATTGCAGTTGGCACATTTTTGTATTTTCTTTGAATGTTGTCTCACATGATGATTAACTTTTTATGTGTCTACTTAGGTGGCCTACAGTCTCCTATTGTTTGGTCACGTAGTTACCTACAGCAGGCTTTGTGAACTTCACCTACTTGCAATCTCTTTGCACCCAAGATAACATATGTCTATAAAATAGGCATACAGACTGAACACTAATGGTGATATGTTATAAGGAAATTTACTTTGAAGCAACTTTTTGCAAACACATGACTCTATTAAAGAAAGCAAATTGTATGCTAATGAGACAGATATGGTTGTTTATATTCTTATATAAAAATTAGATCCTGATTAAATATTCGACACTGTAGCATATAGAAAACGTTTCATTTTTTTCCCAGAGTTTACTTTATTTCATACCTGTCAATGCTGAGCACTCTATTTCATGAAAATGCATAGTGCGAAATGGCTGGAGTACACGCGGGGCAATAACACAAATTGTTGCCAATTGTATTGTAATCCCAAGCCAGCATTTATTTAATGTCTTCTTCCTTTATGAAACTCAAGTCAACAACTCCAAGAACAACTGTAGACATGAAGCTTCTAACATATCTATATCAGCAACACTAACCTGGTACTTGTAATCTAACAAATAATGGCAGGAAAAAATATCTCATTAAAAAAAAAACTAAACCAATATGTTTCTGTCACAGCAGAAACAGCACAAACACTGCACTTCATAACATAAAAATAGTCTCAAATCTGAATGAAAATTTGGGTGTTCGTTGGTGTTCTAGGGTGTGCTGCTGGTGTTTGTATTTTTTTTTTTTTTTTTTTAATCACAGCTTCAGTGAAGCCGTGGGCTGCTAGAAACACCTCAGACTCATCACATATTTCTGTTGAGTTAGTATTTCATCACTATGTATTCAGAAGCCTTTTATTATTGCCACATTTTGAAGGCTCCACATTCAATTTGCCATCTCATATGGGGGTTGTGAGCCATGATTTAAGCAGTTAGGACCTACATGCTGTTGTGAAGGTATTTTTAATGCTTCAATGTTTCAAGATGAAAAGATTTCTGATTGCACAAAAATATGATTATATTTAACACCACAATATGTCTTAAATCAGTTAGACGGTAAATTATTATTATGTATATTTTCCACCACAATAGAAAAACATCAGTTGAAAAGGATGATTAGCACTTAAGTCAGTAGACTTTGAGAGAATCAAATTACCCTCATAATTTAGATGGACTTGAACCGTTAAAGACCTTAAGAACAGAGTCCGAGGCCTCTCTAAGGCAAACTAATTCTGTCTCCAGACTGCCTTTGCCCTCAGACTGCAAGTCAGCGTTACCAGATTTTCCAAGGCTGCTATTCTGACTTAAAGATTTTCGATTTTAGAGACCCCCACAATTTGTGAGTCAATTACTAAAAATAATTCTACCTGTGCCAGTCTCTGCCTATGTCTGTGTGTTTCTATCCTCTGTCTCTCTCTGTCATTGATCCATCACTTCTGCATCTTGTATGGGTCACTTTAAAGTACTTAATGTCAGAAAAAAAAAAAAAAAAAGGTGAGAACTTGACCTTTAGACTCAGAAGACTCTGTGAGCTGGATCTTAGCTTTGGAATGCGTTATATTTTATAACTTCAGGGATGTTTAAAAACCTCTCTAATCCTCCCTTTTAGTAGCTATGTAATAGGAGGAAAACAAATAATATTTATTAGGCTTTTACTGTATGGCAGACACTGTTTCTTGTTTCGCAGGCTTTAAAAAATACCCGTGGCACTGGTCTTAGGCAGGGGGTGACTGACCACCTTTGCATCTTAAGTCACCCTGTCTTCGGAGAGGAGCTGGCAGGGTCACTGCATGCATATGTGCATGTGTACAGCGAGCTATCTCAGGCTCTGCAGTGGGAAAACCACACACACTGGCCAGCATTCTTCAACCTCCAGCAGTTTGCAGCTTGATCCTGTCTCTTGATTTATCCCACAACCAAACTCTCATGTTTACTCAAAGGTTGTCCTGACCTCCTAATCAGGTCTTACCAGCAGTGGTACAAACCCAGCAGAGAAGATGTTGCTTCCATCTCTCTGAAGCGGAATCAGACATCAGAATTAGCTCCAGTTGGTCAAACAACCCATTCAGAGCAGTTGTCTGAGGCCATCAGAAGACACAGATATTCACATTACTACTCATAACAGAAGCAAAAATTACAGTTATGAAGTAGCCATGGAAATAATTTTATGGTTCGGGGGTCATCACAGCACGAGGAACTGTATTAAAGGGTTGCAGCATCAGGAAGGTTGAGAACCACTGCTTTACACTAACCAAGCTCCAATTTTTCTCTCTAATAGGAAATTGTTTCTGACAAAGCACGCTGACAAACACAAAGCAATTCCCATAGCTCTTTGTAGACGTCCTCAATGGAAACAGAAATATTTTAGACAACTGAACCCATTTATTAATACTGTAGCAGAACTAGTTTTCCTTATTTTCAGTGAGATGAAAACTGTTTGGGGCCTCTCACATGAGGTGGGGTCAGGACTCAGTGGTGCCGTCTTTTCTGTGACTAGCCCAATGCCCGAGAGACAACAGAGGTAAATTTACAAACATATTCACAGGTGGAAATCAAGCATCACATTATCATCATCTGGGTACCAGTGTGCTTTCTTTATTATTGCCTAGTGCTTACTATTTTAAAATTTCCATTTTGTTTTCAAATATATATATATATATGAAAAATTTCATATTTTTGAAATTAAAATTTTCATATATATATACATGTGATACTGAATATATGTATGTGTGGTATATATATCAATATTGCTTTAAGAGATGAATAATAAATAACCATCTATTTCCCAATTCCTCTTGGGCATTATTCAATGCATAAACCCTCTCTGAGAAGTAACTTACAAGGGTAACTCCAAGCCCTCCATGGCTAGATTATGGAACCCTCGTTTCTAGCTTCAGATTCCGAAGATGTGGTTAATTTCTACTCCAGAGCTCCCCCTACAGGCCGTTTTCTTGAAGCCTTGCTTAGTGTCTCACTTTGCCTTTTTTCGTCTTCTTTATACTCCTTTCCAAATGTTCTTCCTAAACCACTATTCTTAACTGGCTGGTTTCATATAAATCCTTTCTAAGGATCTAACACTGCATAGGCCAACCATGCAGTTGTTGATATCCAAGCTCAGAATGTTATGGAATATCCAATAAAAGAGGAGTACTAAACAAAGCCTTTTTTTTTTTTTTTTTTAAACATCAAGATGTTTTTTTATTTAATTATTCATTTTACATCTCAACTGTAGCCCCCTCCCTCCTCTCCTTTTCAGGTCCCTCACCTCTGTCCCCCCCTTGTTCCCCCTGCAACCTGCCCCAGCACTTTGAGTTTCATCAGGACTGTGTACTTCCTTTTTCACAGTGTCCTGGCAAGGCAGCCACACCAGGGTGAAGAGATCGAAAGGCACTCCTGGGCATACACTCAAAAGATGCTCCGCCATACAGCCAGGACACTTGTTCAACTATCTTCATAGCAGCTTCACTCATAACAGCCAGAAACTGCAAACAACCTAGATGCCCCTCAACTGACTGAAGAAAGGATAGAGAAAATGTGGCTCATTTATACAATGGAATACTACTCAGCTATCAAAACAAGGAAAATTTCAGGCAAATGGGTGGAACTAGAAAAGATCATCCTGAGTGAGTTAGCCCAGACCAAGAAAGATACACAGGGTGTGTACTCACTTATAAGCAGATATTAGCTGTATAGCATAAGAGAACCATACTACAATTCACAGACCCAAAGAAGCTAAGAAACAAGGCAGATCCAAGGGAGGATGCTTGAATCCCAATCAAAAGGGGAAACAGATTATAGCCAGAAACTAGAAGCAACCCAGATGCCCTTCAACCTTTTTAAAAATATAGAAGTCTTTTTAATAGATAATTTTATTGTTATTATTTTTTATTTTATGTACACTGGTGTTTTGCTTACATGTATGTCTGTGTGGAGGTGTCAGAAGCCCTGGAAATGGAATGATCCACAGTTGTGAACCACCAGGTGGTTTCTGGGAATTGAGCCTAAGTCCTTTGGAAGAGAAGCCAGTGTTCTTAATCTCTGAGCCATCTCTCCAGTCCCCATTTCTTTAATATGAACAAACTGTGATCAAGAGAAAATGTACTGTGATTCTTAGTGTGTAGGCAGATAAACTTACTCACCATCTCCTAAAATATTTATTATGTACCAGGCTTGATGTAGCCATGGATAACATGATGTTGAAGGTCTCTCTTCTCCTGGTTTTTGCCTTCTCATGGCATAATGAAAAAAAAAAAAAGAGTTTAAAAGAAAAAATAAGTACCAAGTTAATTTCTGATACATCTGCTATGAGGCAAGTCCAATGGTAGTTTTGTAGGGTTTTGTTGTTGTTTGTTTGTTTTTGGTAGTTGAAAAAGGAGGCTGATTTCAACAGAATAGCAAGGAAGATGCACCAAGATGAGGTGACGCTATTTTCTGTGAGAACTGAATGGGAGGAAATAGCTGGGAGGCAGAAATCTGGTACCCAGGAGATAAATAAGACCTAAAGACTTCTGAATGGGAGCAGAATCCTAGGGCACTAGTTAACAGTGTTGGTGAATAAGGGCTGAGCAGCTGGAAGACACTGAAAGCAAGAAACAAAGAAACATAAATAAATGACGTCAGGTCATGGAAAGGCTTGTAAACCATGCCTCAAAGTTTGGTTTTATTCTCCAGGTCACTAGTAGAGATTTCGACTTAGAAAGGCTACTCCAGTTACAAGTCTAAGAATTAAAAGCTGGGAGAGAAGTGTGGATCCAGGGACCACTGTTCACAAGGAGTGATGGACGGCACATGGGCTAAGGAGGTGTCTGTAGAAGCCTACAGGGCATAGATTTCATTTTTGAGGCAGGGTTGCCAAGCGCTTGGGTATGTAGGAGGAACTGGGTCTCTAGGACTGGACTAGCTAAACAGATGTGTGGCCCTTTATTAAGATGGCAAAGGTTGTGGGGTATATGTTGGGGATGGGAGAAATGATGTCATTTGTTTCATAATTCTGATCTCATAAAATGTGAAGCATATTTTTGCTTTTTATAAGATCATAAGATCTTAGTTCCCGTGTCCTTGAATGCAGAAACCTTGGGTGATTCTCCATTGAACTGGAACTCTGTGTTGGATTCACTGCTTCTAGTATTGGTCAGGCTCTTTCGAGAAGTTTGGTTTCATCCTACCATAGTGTGTGTGTGTGTGTGTGTGTGTGTGTGTGTCGGGGGAACACTCCTCTCTGTCACGCGTTATTCACAAGGATAAAAGCTCTCTTTCTTAGACTTATAAATGAGTGACAACATCAAGTAGAGTCATTGGGAGCTTGGCTGCCAACTGCGAGGACCCACAAAGCCTAGATAATACACATTGGAAGAAAAGGAGTCACGAAGGGGCACGTGTTTGGCTCTGATATCAAGAATATACTAGATGTAAGGGTGATGCTTACTTCTTACCATTAAACATGGAGGGGTGCCTTGTATGATAAGAAAAAAAAATCTCTCATCTTCTAAATTCCAGTGCTTAATGTTTTATCGTTTGGGTTCTAAGAAACAGTCTTTTCTCTTAAGGAAAACAGATTTAGAGTGATGGTTGACGAGAAGGATGGCAAGTGTTTCAGCTCTTGGCGGTCTTCACAGCGCAAGAGCTCATGGCATCAGTATTACATGTCGGCTTATGATGACAGGTTTTGTTGAGGGAACTTGGTAGTGGTGAAAATAGGTTAGTAGTCAACAACCCTGTCTCTTCACTGGCTTTAGAATCTGAAAGCCCGCCACAAACCAAAACCTAACTATTAACCCTCTGTACCTTTTCCACAAAAAAAGCGTGGGGCTTTTGGTGCTGAATATGGACAAAGCTTATGACCAGACCTAGTCTTTATTTCTCTTTTTAAAAAAAGCTTAAGTTTTGCATTAGTCGGCCACAAAGTATATGGTA
Source organism: Acomys russatus (assembly GCF_903995435.1). Taxonomy (NCBI): domain Eukaryota; kingdom Metazoa; phylum Chordata; class Mammalia; order Rodentia; family Muridae; genus Acomys; species Acomys russatus. Next base: position 29,384,868 of record NC_067153.1, on the reverse strand, counting down.
GCCCATCCTGTAATGCCAGGGCCCTGCCAGCAGATGGCAGTCACACCACACTGCGTTTTGGCAGTAGGCTCTTTCACCAGGAGATTGGCTTTGCCTTGGCAGTAGGGCTGATTTACATGGAGATCAATTCCAGGAGGCCACTATAGAAGCCTATGAGTTTGGCCTTGAAGCTGAAGATATTCTTAACTGGAAAAGGCAACAAAGCTGGCTTAAAATGAAACAAAACAAAACGCGTCCTTAAATAAATCTGTCAAAATGAGCTATGAGGTGAACAGCTCAAGGTCTAGGGCCTATGCTGAGCGTTGATTCATGGATCAATATAATCATAGTTAAGGAGCTGGCAAGCAAGCCTGACAGTCGAAAGAGCAAGGCTGGAAACAACTGACAAAGTATTTTATTTTCAGGAGATGAACTGAGGCTGGCAGTGCCTGGGTGGGGTTTTTGGAAACAGAAGAAACTAAAAGTGAAATTACAAGTCAGGAGAGGTTTTTTGTTGTTGTTGTTGTTGTTGTTTTGTTTTTGGTGTATGTGTGTGTGTGTGTGTGTAAAAAAAAAAAAATATATATATATATATTTTTTACTTTCTTCTTCAGAACAATATTTCCAAAGAGATTCTATAGGCCACGAGTTCAACTCTCACCACACAGTCGAACTGGCATTTTAGCTTCTACTTCACCTTGTCGTCATGTGTCCACATTACCCACCCCCCCCCCAACAACTTCGACACAGAGCCCACCCCCAGCCAAGTCTCCCCACCACAGCTCATCTCGCTGGGCCACTCTCCCAACCCAACTACTTACGTTTCTGATTTTTTTTTTTTTCCTTGAAGATATGCTGGCTTAGGGTCTAAATCAGTGTATCTCAGCATGTGGGTCCTGACCCCTTTGAAGGCCATAGGACCCTTTCACACGGGTCACCTAAGTCCATAGGAAAACACAGAAATGTACATTATGACTCATAACAGTAGCAAAGTTACAGTTTTGAAGTAGGGATGTGGTGGCTGGGGGAGGGGGCGCGGGGTCACCACTAATACTAGGAACTGTAGCAAAGGGTCAGAGCATTAGGAAGGTTGAGAAACGCTGGAAGGAAATCAAGAAGTCAGCTTTTGTTTCTCGGTCTGAAATGTGTTCTTCGTATCTGAGCAGGAGGGAAGTTTTATCTCTACTGTGTCTGGGTTAGGCTTTTGAGACTAGCAGCTGTGTGGGAACAGGGCTTGGTTTAGGGGGAAACAGCAGACATCCCTTGTTAGATGTTATAAGTGCCATAAAAACAGGATTTATGAAAATGTTATTTTTCTCAGGGAAATATTGAAGCTAGAATTGTTGGGGAATGACACAGTGACAGAATTTTGATAAAACTATTGATTAAATCATAAAAGCATAAATAAAAGTGTTAGTAGCCTCCTTGAGCTGTATGCTCGCCCTGAGCTTGTGAAGGGTGCAAGACTTACTTCAGGGAACTGTGGTAGATGCTCTTTCAGCCGAACTGAGAAAAGGTGGAATACATCGGTCCTCACTGACCTGGTCAGCAGGTGGGTGCTAACAGTCACAACAAATTAAAGATCCTAATGAAAATGAATGAAAGTTAATCAGCCTTTAAATTGTTACTATGCTCAGAAATTCATGTATTAACAACGAGAAAACTACTTTTTCTGTTCTAAAACTATTAAATTAAAAAAAACCATTTCTCTGTGCTTTTGCTGAGATTTCACCTGTTTGAAGAAAACGCAGGCGAGATTCAAGTTCGCACGTGTAGCCCATTATTCTGTGAAGAGAGGGTTCTTCGTGGATATTAACAGAGGAAACTCCCGACGGCAGAGCGATTGCTTCGCTGCAAGAGGACGTTGTTTCTGGCTTAGAATCCCCCAAACTCACTCAATTCAATGTATAGCCCCCACTCCCGGGTTGCCACGTAGCTCTGCGTTCAGGCAGTACCTTTTGGGCAAGAAAGTCTACGTGGGTTCTGTTTTCTGCATTACAATTATTTTGGTTTTGATTTGTTTTTGTTTTTGTTTGTTGTTGTTGTTTGCTTGTTTGTTTGTTTTTGTACACGGGTACAGCCAAGGGAAAGCAGAAGGAAAACCACTTGCAAACCCCCAGGAGTGAGTTCATGATACACCAGAAAAACACTTAAACTTGTTATAAATAACTAAAGATTGCTGCCTGAGCACAGTGGCGAAGCTTACTAACCGTGTAAGGTGAAAGGCGCCGGACAGCTACATAGAAAAGGAAAATACCTAGAGAAATAACCAAGATGCCGGGTTTACGCTGTGAGAAGGAGTGGGAGCAGGATGCTTGAGCACACTGGCCAGCTTCTCCCAGATCTTCACAGTGGTTTGCAAACACAAGCTAATGCCATAGGAACGTAGGGTGGGGTTTCCGGCACAAGTGTTGTTAAGGCACTATTTTACTCTGGAAATATTTGGAAGCGACTAGAATTAATACCAAATAAAATAAAATAAAATAAAATAAAATAAAAAAGGAAGAGGTAAAAACCCATGTGATTTTTTAGAATCTATTGCAAAATGTACTTTTAATTAAATTTTACCAGTTTTGGACTTAAGTTTGCGTTCCCCACCCCCCACCCCCCACCCCCCACAGTTTGTATACATCTTGTTTACTATAAAGGATATTTTGTGACATTAGAGTCGGTTAATTTTTTTCATCAACAAAATACCACAGAACAGATGGACAAAATAAAACCCTATGTTGTTTGTTGAACATAAATATGTGAAGAAAATTAATTTTGACAAAATATTGGAAATGTGTATAAAGTTGAAGTCAAAACGGAAACTACACCTTTATTTATTATTATAATAGATTAGTGTGTGGGTATGTTTTCTCTCCCTCTAAAAACTACATTAATGTAATATAGCAATTAACTAATTACATCTCCTTATATTTATGTTTATTTCATTTTTAAGCAAAACAAGGCGCTGTTTATAAAAATTGCATAAAAGAGGGTTGAGGAGATGGCCAATTGATAAAGTTCTTGCTGTGCAACCATAAAAAACAGGGTAGAGTTTCCAGCAGCCATATAAAAACCTGGCACAGCACTGTGTACCTGCAATCTCAGTGCTGGGGATGTGGAGACAAGAGGATCCCTAGGTTTGCTGACCACTAGTCAAAACTATAAATTAGATCCAGATTCAGTAAAAAGGCTGTCTCAAAAAATAAGATGTAGAAATGAGGGAGGAAGATGGCTGGTGCTGACTTCAGGCATCCACATACACCGGTGCACACAGGTGCACAACACACACACACACACACACACAGACACACACACACACAAATAAATGTAAAACCTAAGCAAAAGTTCTATAAAACTAAAATGATTAGGTCTATTTTAAATAATTACTGATTTTTCTTTTCTTGTCATAGAAGTAAGTGAATAACTTTCTCAGGTTGAGAAAGTATTATTGAAACAGTTCTCCAGTGACTTGTGACATGGTTTAGAAATTAAGAGCAATGGCTGCTTCTCTGGAGGACTTGGTTTGATGCCCAGCACTCACATGGTGGCCCCAGTGACAGGGAATCTATCTGATGCCCTCTTCTGGCCTCCAAGGGCACCAGTCTTCTGTGTAGTACACAGGCACACATGCAGACAAACGCTCCGTCACACATGTAAACTAAAATAAAAACTAAAGACAATTTAAAAAGTGTCTTTCCATTTATCAATCAGGGCAGGTAGATGATGCTGTTCCTTTGTCACATTTACTGACCACAGTGGGCTAGACCATGCTATGGTAACACACTGCAATCACAATGCCTTCACATGGGTAAAATAATTAGTGGCACCATGTCAAGTACGGACATTCCTGATTGGAAGTCAAGTGGTTCAGCAATTAGAAGCTCTGAGACTTACTGCCTTGACCCCGCATCATGTCACTGGTTCAAAATTGCCCCAATACATCCAGCTGCACATAGAAGACAGAAAGTGGGGCATATAAGAAGGCATGGCAGTTGCATGGGTAGGACTGGACAAATCCAACCTATGGTACTAACTGCAAAGAAGACCTGGAAATCTGGTCTTGCAAGTGAGGTAAGGAAGGGACAATTTGGTGACTCTTTTCCCAGCCGTGTCCTTTTCATGTCAGTGATGTTCAGGCTACTTTCTCAAAACTCCTTGCTATTGTGGTAGCCTGTATCTTGTTCTGTCTCCAAATGTCCCACTGCTGTGGCAGGAGTAAGAATGGACAGAGGAAACAATTAACTAGTTTTCTCATGAAGTTCAACATTTCCTTTCTTCCCGTCTCTGCTGTTCCCAGGACCACTGAATACCTTTGTGCAATACCTAGGCTCTGATTACCAGAACCAAAAAGGCACTACACAAGCAAAGTTGGACCCTGCCAGTGTTTTGAAGCCAGAGTGCTGTTCAGAGAGATCAAAGCGTAAGCTATAGCGTGAACGGCTGCTACACCTGCTAATAATCTCTAGGTTCAGCTTACCTCCTCTTAAAGCTTCTGCTCATCTTATACGCTCATGTATCCACGTGCTCTTTGCATCATTCTTTATATGAACTTCCTCTTTTAATATTCACTGCTAGAAATTATGAAATCTTCTATACTCACTAGAAGGAAGGACCTCTCACACTACAAAAATTACAAACAAACAAACAAACAAACAAAACAAATGCATTGAAAACAGAGAAAGAGACACGTACGTGTTCTGTATCTACAGATAAATGTAAAATTTTTTTTTCCTGATTATTTATCCTACCCCAGGGTAGGCTCAATTCCTACCAAAGGCAATCAAGTCAAATTGGTGCAAGGCCATCTCCAAGACACTCCACATTAGATAACAAGCCTGGGCATTTTTGTACTGTCAAGATTCTCCTCCTTGGAAGGCATCCAATGGGAACAGCAGCATGCCAACATAGTTGTTGGTTTAGTTTATCTTCAGTGACTGAAAGAGGCCAATCTGGACTCTATATTATGCATAGAGGGTGGAAACCTGTCTTTTTTAATAGAAAAAATGACTTCATTAGCTGTTACTTCTCTAGAACTTTCTCACTAAGGCAGAACCAACTACCCTGTGGCCTATTCTATCTAATTCATTGTTCATTTTCATGGGGCCATTTTCTCATGAGGTCACCAATATTAAGAGGTTTATAACCCAGCCTACTGCAAGGGAGACATAGGATTACCTTTTTGATAATGTTGGCTCCAGTTGGCTCCAGCCAAAATAGACCTATCTTAATACACTGCCATGATTCCAAAAGTGTAAACCTTGCTCCCTAAGAAATGTAGACACACGACAGTTATTTCAGAATCCAAGTTGCTATTTACTTAAAATTATGCTCAGCTGTAATGAAAGTAAGTCTGAAAAACATAATTTATTTATGATATGTACTTTTCATCCCTAGCATGATGGCTATCAATTGTCCACATGTCTGATAACAAAGTAGGGGTCAAAAAATTGTGTGGACGTAATTCCTACATATTCCTATGTCAAACTCCATCTTTCCTTTATTCTATAACAGAATATAGTCATTTCAAACTGTTAAACTCCACGTTCATTCCTAGAATAAACCCAACATTGAAATGCTGTTCATCATAAACCATACATCTTCCATATCACTTTAATAAGTAACATTGGCCAATTTAATTTTTATAATGTTCATTTTGCCTCATCACAAAAATTATGAGTAAAGTACACTGATGAATGTAAGGCCAATCTCGTCTCCTGTAAAGTTCTTATGTCAGATGAGTACAATGTCTTACTTAAGCTTTTTCTGTAATGTTCCATGATGCTGTCTGGATGATGTCATTTTGTTATGGACTTGAGATATTTTTAGTTTGACCAGAGCATATTTTTAATCATGGTTTCAACATCTTTAACAAAAATAAACATTAAAATTGTTTGAACTAATTATAATTTAAATGCGCTTTATTTTATATATTATTTGTAGTCCATTCTTTATGTCTTGGATGTCTGAGGGAGTGACAATTGCTCTTTTATATCAAAACTTTAGTTACTTGTACGTTTTATCAATTTTTTCTTGAATAATTTCTATAACTGGATTAGAAATTTAATCAACCTTTTCAAAGAACTAAATTTAGGATTTTTATTGTCTTTACAAGAGTGTTTGCCATCCTGATTCTATTTACCTTTAATTTTTTAAATTTAGAATTCAAGTTGCTCTTCTAACTTCTTGAAACCTATGGATTGATGTCTTACTCTCAGTTTTCTAAACATTCATTTTACCAGTTCTCAGAGAGCTGTGGAACTTGGGTGAGATGATTATTAATTCGTGATAGTGTCTTTTACAATTGAGATTCATGTTTTCATGAGAGAAGCCTCAGAAGAGACCCCTGCCTCACCAGGATGAGAGGCAAAAATGACTCCTGAAAGTTGTCCTCTGCCCCCCTCCAACTCCTGCTGTTGCATACATGTTCCTCCAATAAGTAAATAACGAATACACATAGACATTTGAAAAAAAGAAGTCCCAGCGAGACCTTGCTTTTTCTTCCATAGGCAGAGAATAGAGTAAGAAGGTGTCATCAATGAATATGAGCCCTCTTCAGATGCTAAGTCTGCTGGTTACTTAACTTGAACCTTGCAATTTCCAAGACTGTGAGAAAGAAATGTCTGTTGTCCTGAACCAGCCAGGTGATGAACTAAAGTAGGCAAGCAGTAATAAGAGAAGTAAAAGGGCACATGGTTGGTGATAGACTATTCAGGAAGCAGGGCAAAAATATGGGTTCACACTGTCTCACAGTGTTGAGCCCTCACACAGAAGATGCTTCTTTAGGTGAAGGACCTTCTAATACTGTCATATTTCAAAGTTGTGATTTTATTTAAGACATTCTCTAGATTTTTGCACATCATATTAACAACATAAGACACAGCACATAAAATAAATTCCTAGAATGTAGACAATAGTCACTTTGAATTCTCCAGTGTTGTGGCTTGAATAGGACCTGCCCAGAACCTGCTTGTCCTGATTGCTTTTTTATCATCTGTTGTTACTGTTGTCAGAAGAGTGGAAACTTTAGGAGGGGGAAGAAGTAGGAGAGTGGCTTCAAGCTCTTGATGGGATTTTGACCATGACTCTTTTGTCTGCCCCTTTCTGCTTCCTTGTCTACTACACTTAGCTACCATCGTGACCTAAACCTTTGAAACTATAAGCCAAATTAAATTCTTCCTCCTTTAAATCACTAATGTCACTGGCCACGTTCCGCTGGTGATCCTCAGGCCAAGGATTCTACTAAGATCTTTGAGAACAGCACCTAGCCTTTTAGGAATGGTGCCCTTGAATTTGTAGATTAGCACCTTCGTTTATGTCATGGATTTAAAACCACTCAAATTCCTCATCTGTCTATTTGTCTTTTTTTTTTTTTTTTTTTTTTTTTTGGTTGTTGTTGCTGTTTATCTGATTTAATGGGGGTACATGGTGTCCAAGGGTTTGCTTTGTGTTTTTATCAACTTTGTAAAACAGCTCAGAAGTAAAACCCATGTTTTCATTTCTTTTGAAAAGGATAGAGTATCTTTCCTGTCTTAAGAGAAGTAATTGAATTTAACTTCCAGCAATCAGATCCTAGATTGATAAATTTCTGCATTTAAAGAGAAAAAAATTTTGTCTGAGACCACAACTTCAGGTTTTTGCTCATGAATAAGTTATTCTATGTTTATCTGAAATGCAATATTTTTTCATACAAAGTTAAGAATGACTAGATCTATTGTTTTTGAATGGGTACAATAACAATCTATCAGAGTTTCAGATATCAAGAGTATTTGAACCTAGTGACTATTAAAAAATGAATTGAGATTTATAAGAGAACTGTGTTCTGAGGGGCTCATGTCTACTTCCCTTCTGGCCCAATGGGAAGGAACACACATTTTATTTTCTTTGTGCCACCCTAGACATGCCCTACATGTGAAAATTAAAAGAGTTTTCTTTAAAGGAAACAGATTCTCCTATACTCATAGATCAGTGCCTAGCACAATCATCAACAGAGAGGCTTCATTGTTGGCTCTACAGTCCTTCCACACTTCATCCAGTGACTGATGGGAGCAGAGGCAGAGACCCACAGCCAAACATTAGATGGAACTGGAGGAACCCCACAGAAAAGGGATAAAGGGTTGTATGAACCAGCGAGGTAGAAGACACCATGAAAACACCACATACAGAACTAAGCAGGGCTCATATGAGGTCGCAAAGACTAAAGCAACAACCATGGACTCTGTATGGGTCAGAAGAAAGTCCTCTGTATATATGTTATGGTTATGTAGCTTGTTGTTGTTGGGGAACTCCTAACTGTGGGAATGGGGGTTATCTCTGATTCTTTTGCCTGCTCTTGAGACCCTTTTCCTCCTACTGGGTTGTCTTGTCCACCCCTGATATGAGGGTTTCTGTGTAGCCTTATCGTAACTTGTTATGCTGTATTCAGTTGATATCCCTGGGAAGCCTGCTCTTTTCTGAAGGGAAACAGAAGAGGAGTGGATCTGAGAGGAGAGAGAGAGAGAGAGGAGGTAGAGTTGGAGAGACCCTGTGGAGTGGAGGGAGTAGAAACTGCAATCAGGATGAAATGTATGAGAGAATAAATAAAAAATTAAAAAGCAAAGAATCAGATATTGTGATTATGAGTCTTGGTGATTTGGTCGCTAGATGGTAGCCTTTTTTTCCTTCTTGAGAATTGAAAACATTCTTCAAGTTTCTGTCATTAGCTAGTTCATAGGAAACAGGTATCCTTAAAAATTTATGGCAAAATACCTATCATATTTAAATCACATAACATTGTCCTATCCTATCCACAATATAGAGTATTAGTTATAGACAATGACCTTTTTCTTTTAAAGTTAACATGTGGGCTGATGGTTTCTGATATATATAGGAATTTACTTTTATCTTGCTCATATTCAGCTGGGACGTTTTATGTGTTTAAACTCAGGGCAAGCAAGTAATACACTTATGTACCATTTAACCACACCCTAACTGTAACTTTGGAACTTCTTGGCAAAGGCTTGGGTAACACAGTAAAGTAGAATTAGTGAGTTACTGATGGTAGCTTCAAGATGCTCATTTGTTTTCTCTTCATATATCTACCTGCCCATGGGTAGGTTACTGATGATTGGGAATATTGCATAATTATTTATCTTGGTCTAAAACATACTGATGCTCACATGAAAATAGAGGTGAATAAGGTGGTCTGCCAGCATCATGAGCCAGAAATAAGGATCACAACCATGATTTTGTGGTCTTCTCTCAGATGGAATGTATCAAAGCATAAAATGAACTTATCCCAATGAAACTTCCATCAATGACTGCCACCACGATGGGGCCAATAGAAAGAAAGAAATACTTAGGGGGGGGTGGTTTTAAATTTGTGAGTACTGGGTGGGTAGCTGTGGTATATAGAGGATATGAAAAAATAGCATGTTTATTTATAGAAGAGAGAAATAGAGTTTTGTTTTGATTAATTATAAGCATAACTTGGACCAGGAAGAAGGATTCAGGCCTAGAGTTTGAGCTTTATGAATTAACACACTATAAATTTTATTTTATCCTGTGGCTATAGAGTATTCAAGAAATAGGACAGATTGTGATTTAGAAACTTGAAAAACATTAGAACTTAAAAGCAATGAGGGAGAATAAGAAAACCATGATTGAGACCAAAACAACAGCAACAAGAAAAAGAAGAGTTATATTGAGGAAAGCCAGATAGTAGATCCCTGTGTACACCAAGAGAGGTAAATATCCACAGACTTACAGTGACTAAATGTCCTAGGGAGGAAATTTGAAGAATCAGATATATTTGATCCTATGGAAGACATGCGGTGGCTTTGTTCTGGGCAGGCTTTTTAGAGCCATGTGGAGAGTAAGCCCATTAAGGCACCAAGAAGTAAACCAAGAAGTAAATGGCAGGTGAGTGGAAGGTGTGCAGTATTTCTCAAACTCAAAGGCAAGAGTCTCCAACTACTTTTATTGCTCAACAAGAATAAATATGAAGTTCCATTCTGTTTATACTCCTCTACCAGGCACTCAAGACCCAAGGAGTTTTGGTAGTATTGTGCTCATAGTGTCCTATGAACCTGCCCAATAGTTAGCAGGATCTAAAGCAGTTTAAGAGAAAAGAGTAAATAAACCATTAAAAGAGAAGTGCTGCAAGTTGTATGGAAGAGTTGGGAGTTGGAAGGATGGGGAGGGGGTGCCAGGAGCTCCACAAGGAGACTATCAAGGCTGAGAGATCTGGACCCAGGGGGGCCTGTACAAACTGATGCACCAACCAAGGACAATGCATGCAGTGAACCTAGACCCCTTGTTCATATATAGCCAATGGACAGCTCATTCTCCATGTTAGGAATGGTGGGGGGAGAGTGGGAGACTGCCTCTGACATGAACTCTGGTACCCAAGATTTGCTCATTACCCCTTGGTGGAGAGGCCCTGTGGGAATACAGAGAAAGGGGGTGCAGTCTATCCAGATGAAACTTGATAAGCTGTGGTCAGAGGATTGGGGAAAAGGACCCCACCTGTCAGAGGTCTAGGGGAGGAGAATAGGGCAGAAGAGGGAGGGTGGGGACAGGAAGATAAGAGCAAAGGGATAACAACCGGGATGTAATGTGAATAAATTATAATTAAATAGTTTTGTTTTAAAGAGAAATGTAACAGTAAGGACGAACCAGTGCATTTAAATGGAGCTAAAATGGCAGTGTTTTTGTTAAATAGTGATGCACAGGAGACTCTCAGACCCAACTCTGGAAAAGCTGTCTTTGAAGGATGCTTAGAAGTATTTCTATCCCAGATAACAAAAAAACTAAGATTGGCCTCTCTACCCATCTTCATCCATGCCAACCCTAAAGTATATGGACAATAACAAGTCACTCCATTGATTTCAAGGGCCTTAGATGGAATTCTTAGGCTTAAAGTCAAAGGTTATATGCCAAACACAAATTTCACCCACCTTGAGTTTCAGTTGGCTTGAATCCATACTACAAAGCCGCCTGAGGAGCACCTAATATCCTGGACTTGCATCTCCTTTTCTTAGACCCGTAGCTATGATTTGGGAAATTAAAACCCATCTTTTAATCTATGCCTGATGTAAATTTAACTCCACTGAGTACTACCCTATACAATTGTTACTAAAAAAATCAAATAATTAATGAAGAGTCCTTTAAAAATATAAACTCAACTAAAAACAGAACAGTGAAAAAAAAAAAAAAGAGAGCAGGATAAGAAGGAACTGTAGATTGGTAGCTAAGTGATCACATGGAAGTCATAGAAAAGAGGCAATAGAAAGACCCCAGATAAGAGCAATCATCTATTAGGGTGCAAGTCTTCTTCAAGGAGTGGTTTAAGCAAACACTAAAAAAGCCAAATGTACTTTCAGCAGAAAAAAAGATGGAAAGGGAGAAAATAGAACAGAACAATTGAATCTCAAAGATCTTGAATGTGGTGATCTACCTTACAGGACTCATGGGAGGAAAAGAAAGAGAACATGTGATGGGACAAGAAAGGAGCAAAGATGGCATAGTTCATGCTTAGGAAGTCACATCAGTGACAAGCTATGGGCAGAAGATGGATGAGCAGGAAAGAAGATAAATGAGAGGAGACATGGCCAGGATAGAGGGAAATTGGAGATCATACAAACGAAATATATCTAATTTGAAGCTTCCCGAATATTGGCTTTCCTTGTATTTAGACCAGCAGCTAACAAATTACTTACATAGTGATAACATATGAGTTAACATCCTGTATTTGTATAATCATCATTCATAGTCAAAATGTTTTAAGTATCCAACAGGTTTAATGTGTCTGGTATGTGCCTAATTGAGTCAAATGGTATATTTGTGCATCTCCCTGTGAGATACTTCATTTCTCATTGCCAGATTAGAACACCTTGAGTAAGAAAAAAAGAAATACTGTGCATCAAAAAGTCTGAGTCAAATGTAAGGTACCTGGTGTCATGCCAAGGATGAAAGAGCAAGAAGAGAACACTAAGATGCTCCCATGGAGTTGAGGAGGCAGAGAGGAGCTTCCACAGCTTACGTACATTGCTGGAGTCTCTCAGTTTGAGTAACAGCACATCTAAGGTTCAAAATACCATAAATTCTGTGTAACACCCCACAGTGCTAGGCAAGGCACTCCTGTGAAGTTGATAAACAATGCCAGAAGAATGGAAAATAAAGACACGGACATCGCAGGCATAGATTAGTAATTAACACATAAAATTGAACCAACCCAACCAGTACCTGGCCCAATTGAAGTCCCACCCCATGGAAGAGAGCCAACCCTTGACACTATTAATGGTACTCTGTTATGCATGCAGACAGGGGCCTAGCAGAGTTGTCCTGTGAGAGGCTCCTCCCAGCAACACTTTGAAACAGATGTTGAGACTCCCAGCCAAATATTGGGCAATGCATAGGGAGTCGTTGGAAAATTCAGGGGAGGGAGAAAACGGCCTGGAGGAGACAGGCATTCCACAAGAAGACCAACAGAGCCAACTAACCAAGGCCCAGAGGCCCCTGTGGCGTCTGAAGCAGCAACTAAGGACTATGAATAGACTGGACCTAGGTCCCCTATACAGATGTAGCCAATGAACAGCTCAGGCTTTATGTGGGTCCTCTAGTGATGGGGCAGGCTGTCTTTGAGAGGGACTTTGTTCCCAGCGTTTTGATCCCTTCCTCCTGGCAGGACTGCTTTGTCACGGCACAGGAGAAGAGGGAGCATGCGCAGTCCTGATCCAACTTGATAAGCTGAGGAAGGGAGGTTCCTCTTTTCTGCATAATAGGGGAGGAGGAGAGGGAAGAAGGAGGGAGAGTGGGACTTGGAGGAGAGGAGAGATAGGGCTATGACCAGGATGTAAAGTGAATAAACAAAGAGGAAAAAAATGGACTGTCGCTAACTTAGGTTCAAATTCTACCTTTACTGGGTATCACCAGATGGCATTCTGTCTGTTTTCTTAGAAATAAAACTGAAAAACGAAACACAGGTGTCACTGTGGTGAACTGAAATGACACAATAGGCGCTAAGATGCCTGTCTGCTCATCTAGAAGGGTTGCAAATGGTGTAGAAATAAAGTGAAACATATACATTTATGAAAAACCGGATTTTGCTTTCCCTTTTCCTTTTAAACAAAGGTTGCTTAGTTGCTCCCAAAATGTGGAGAAAGAGAAGGGCTGTGAGGGCCACAGACAATAGATACAGAAGTAAATATGGTAGCTGGTAGCGACTTAGCAATTGTTAGCAACATAGCATATCACAGCAGGAAGGAACAAAAGAGGGAGGCACCAGGGGTATTACTGTTTAGATAGGAGAATAATCAATGGTTTAAAACACTGTGACAACCTCAAGGGAATTGAGCTTTCCTTGATCCAGAAGTCTTGTGATTTACAAAATATGCAAGTCTCCTTCCAAACTGGTTCCTAGGTAGCTCCATGATTTCTCCATGTCCTGGAGTACACAACATTTTTCTTTCTTTCTTTCTTTCTTTCTTTCTTTCTTTCTCTTCTTCATTGCATCTAGGATCTAGGGTTGCAGCTCTATTGATGTTTTGTTGGTTTTAATTTAGTTTTGTTTTGTTTTTCAAGACATGGTTTCTCTGTGTACCCTTGGTTGTCCTGCACTCCCTTTATAGACCAGGCTATCCTCGAACTGCCTCCCCAAGTGCTGGGACCACAAGCATGAACCACTACCTCTTGATGTTTTTAATGCAAATATTCTGAGTAAAAAAAAAATAAACATAAACTCCATTGCTACCACTTTGTCTGGTACCATTCATATTTGCTGGTGATAACATCAGCATTTTCATGGCTTTTGCATGGGCTAAACTTAAAGAGACTAAGAAATCCTTTCATTTGCAAAGTTCAATGTAATGAGAGACAATGAATTTCAGAAATAGTCAAGTTCATCCTGGAACACAACACTTGGGACATGGTAATATGTGACCCACCATTATTTGGGTCAGTTTGGGACTATATTTATTTATTGGCCTCTAAGTCTTGTTGAGAGTAGGGCAAGACTTCTGCCCACAGTGAACTCAGTGCAACTCAGGCAGAAGAATTCTTATTTAGAAGGAAATAACGACTTAATATTGTCAATTGAGATAAATCCTTGTGGTCCAGAAGGGCACGAGCTGATAAGAGAGACTCATGTGTAGGAGGAGAAATTGTGTGCTGTAGTGGTTTACACACCGGCATGCAGGTGCAAAATAGAAATGTGGGGACAGAAACATTGTGTGGGGAAGTCATATTGTCCATCCATGGAAAGAACGCAAGAGATTCTTTGAATATGTTTGCAGATCATACTGTAATAGTAGAGAAAGCATTGCTTATCAAGATGGAATTTTATCTTTCCTGTTTCAACAAATAGTTTTTATTCCTATTGGGAGGCAAGGCATTGTGTTTTGTTTTGTTTCTTTCTGATTTTTATCTAGTTTTTCTCATAAAGGTTTTTTTTTTTTTTTTTTTTTTTTCTTTCGTGGCACAAATTAGCTAGGAGAAATGATCCTGAAAGAATGTCACAAAAGCATCCAAAAATCTTCTAAGCGGGAAAGATGTCACAAAGAATTCTACTGAAAATGATAGTTTCCATGGTGAGATCAGGCTGTCCTCAGTTAAGGTCCAGGCCTAGGAGGTCTGGTTTTCAACCTTGACCTCACGTGCTCTCATCACACACAATGGGTCACTGCCTGAGAAAGGAGGTGGCCCCATCAGGCTCCAGCTGTGTTCTTGTATGAGCCATAACTTGTGGGTACAGGAGAAGGAGCAGGGAGGAGAGGAAAGCCCTGCTCTTTCGGTAAAAGACTCATTTGATCTTCCCAACCACAGCAGAGGACAAGGCAGGTTTCCTGGAAGAAGCTTAGAGGAGGGGAAAGGAAAATTAGAAGGCGTCATCTGAAAAACTGAGGCTAAGCTTGAATTTCTAATTGCCAGAGGCCTTTTCCAAGAAGCATGCCTGGCTGTGGTGTACCAGCCTTAGGACGGGTGGCTCCTGCCTCGTGTCTCCTTTGTCAACCAGGCTGATGGCAGCAGAAGCATCAGCTTCCTGTCAGGAATGCAGTGCCCATCTGTTTTGGCTTGCTGTTTGGGTCTGGCCCCACTTAACGAGAAAAGTAATTGGTGTTCTTTACTTCTGTGTTCAACAGGAGGGTTTTTTGACCCCTACCCTTTACGAAGTTATAAAGTGATCTGTTCTTTTGTTCTTTTCTTTTTCTCTGCTTGCCACCTCCAAGTCACCCTAGCCCTTTCTTCTATCCCCAAATTGAGATGAGTATTTTTGCGATGATCAGCTGTATCTCCACAATCATCATTTTCCTGTTTGTATCCTACTAACAAACAGTCCTGTCATTGGGAATGGACAAAGTGCTTTGAAAGGCACCAGTTTTTGTTTCCTGCTCCGGGTTGCCAGCACTCACTTGTTTGCCGTGGCTTCCGCAATAATCAGGGCATGGTGTCTATACTTATAGCGCACGCAGTTTAATGAGTCTGGTAGGCAAGAACATTCAATATCACTAAAAGGCACCGAGACAGGAAACAGTATATAACCCTGGGAGAAATACCTTTACATCAGAGCATGGAACGTTTATGAGTCCGTGAGATTTATTGGACTTTGTTGAAGGGTTGTATTTGTAGGGGAGTGCTTTGTGGCGTGTAAGAAGATGACAGGACAGGTGTTGAATTTAAGAAATTCTGTCTTTTAAGTAGAGTCATGGACAAGATGCCTACATTCTTTTTTTTTTTTTTTAATTTATTCTTGTTACATCTCAATGGTTATCCCATCCCTTGTGTCCTCACATTCTTCCCTCCCTCCCCTTTTCCCCTTATTCCCCTCCCTTATGACTGTTCCTGAGGGGGATTACCTCCCCCCATATATGGTCATAGGGTATCAAGTCTCTTCTTGGCAACCTGCTGTCCTTCCTCTGAGTGCCACCAGGTCTTCCCCTCCAGGGGACATGGTCAAATGTGAGGTACCAGAGTACGTGACAAAGTCATATCCCACTCTCCACTCAAGTGTGGAGATTGTCCCACGAAAGCCTTCACTTACCAGGAAACTGGGACAGAGGGAAAGGCATCCTATTGGGACTCTAGATGAGAGAAGCATGGGAGAATGGCAAAGTAGAAGGATCCAGAGGGTCCTAGAAACCTACAAGTAGAACATTATGATAGGCAGATTTGGGCCCAGGAGTCCCGCTCAAACTAAGGCACCAGACAAGGACAATACAGGCGGTAAACTTTAAACCCCTACCCAGATCTAGCCAATGGTAAGATGCCTACGTTCTTGTCAGAAATCCAAATGAGCAATGGAACAGCCTAGATGGAGCAGTATTGTTATGGAGAGCGAGGAGGAAGCATATCTGAAAACAAGTTACTGAAGAAACAAACGTTGGGTCTTCAGGAAATAGCTTCTGTCAATATATGAGCAGATGACAAGGGAGCAAAAGAAATCTAGAAAGCCTTTAAGTATGATGATGAAAGTTAGAATGTGTAGATTTGATAACTCTTATTTTAATAGCGATGAGTATAGACGAATTTTAACAAAGTTCAAGTTTTATTTGTTTGTTACTATTTATTTATTCTTTGCAAAATGGCACCTAATTGGTCCCATTACACTGAAATATATGTCTCTTCTAGCACATTGTGAATGAGTGTTGATAATTCTAGCAGATTTAGAGACACTCAATGATAAATAGGCAGAAGAAACGTGTTTTATCATGACTGCGAAGCAAGGTCCGGCAGGACATGAAACTGCCTAGACAAAATGTCTAACTGGCTTCTGGTCACTGGTTCATTTATTAACTCTGCCTTCCCTGCATTCTTAAATTTTCCTGCAACTCTTCCTGCTTTGTTCTTTCCCGTTGATTTTTAAACTACTCCCTTTAAGTTCCTGTTCCAACATTACAAAACTCTCTGTTCCATGTTCCCTGGATATAGCACATGGGAGCTCTGCTTTGCATGTTTGTAATCTAAATGCAATACAATAAACATTTCCCATCTAGGGCCTCAGGAATCACAGAATCTCTACTGCTGGAATAGGAGACATTCTTAAGAATGATTCAGGAACTACGTAAGAATTCCCAGATCCTTGTAATTTCCTAGGCACATTTGTCAACAATGTTTACAGCTTATGAAAGCAAGCTATTTGGGAAATTAAAAAAACAAACAACCTTTTATGATGTCAAAACACCTCAACCAACCAAAAACCTGGCTCTGTGTTTCTTGGTTCCTTTTTATGCTCAATAGGACCCACAGGTCCTCATTCTCTCTCTCTCTCTCTCTCTCTCTCTCTCTCTCTCTCTCTCTCTCTCTCTCTCTCTCTCTCTCTCTCTCTGTATATATATATATATATATATATATATATATATATATATATATATATATATAGTGTGTGTGTGTGTGTGTGTCTGTCTGTCTGTCTGTCTGTCTGTCTCTGTATCTCTCTGTCTCTCTCTCTGTCACTCTCTCTGTCTTTCTGTCTCTGTCTCTCCTTTTTAGGCCTGTGGTATTATGATAGAAAACATTAAATTCTCAAGTTGTTTATTCCAGTGAGAGAGAATTGTTTTGTTGCCATAAGTGTGAAGGATGATAGCAATAGGCTTTTGCCAGCAGTGCAAAGGAATAGCAATGAAAGTAGATAAAAACAGTTCTAATAAGCAGTACAGACCAGGGAAAGGGGAGGAGCTTATGGAGCCATATTCCTTCCTGTTCAAATATTAGCTACTGATATATTACAGGGATAGACAGTTGCTGTTTTTAGTAACATACCCAGTGGTGAATCCACCATGCTCCCTTGGAAAGTTTCAAAGTCATGAACATGAGATGACCCCAGATGAAACCACCAAGTCACAAAAGACAAGATTGTGGCAAAGTTCAGGGAGGAGAAAGGATGGATGAAAGTTGGGCAAGGATAAGAGAAGATGGAAGTGAGACTTACAAAAATACATCAAAGGCAAGTTAAAAAGGTGCCAAAGAATAGATTCAACCAATAAGAAAAGAATATGACCTGTGAATCTTGCAATATTTTAATGTAAGATTTCTGGACAAACAAGTCCCTTCATCATAAAGGCATCAGGCATCTTGCTAGGTAGTGGCCGTCATCATGTGGGAAAAGGAACATACCCACTTGTCATCCAATGGCCTAGGAAGTGGTTTTAGATTGGTTTTGGCAACTATGAAATGGTTTTGGATAAGATTCTGTTATGAAAGCTAAATATAAGCTGTGATTGCATGCTAGAAGAACGCTCTGTGTTCATTGGCTGTTCAATTCCCCCCAAACCCACACTGAGATCCTGCAGAGAAATTAATGTCACAGGCAATTTAAAAAGAGAAAGCTAAATGTTGGCTACTGAAATTATGTAAAGTGCCTTGGGCTTTCAATCTGTGGATTAGCAACACCATGGTCATGGTAGGAGACAGAGTTCAGTACAGCTTGGTGAAGGCACAGGCCTTGGATGACTTTACCTAAGCAATGCACCAGGATCTCAACAAATTAAGAGTTATAGTAGAGGGTGACCATGTGCTGCAGTGGTCATAAAACATGATTTAAAGGTTGAAGAGAGAGATACAGATTTCTGAATTCAAATTTTTTTTTCCTGAAAATTGACATTAGTGGGTACATCAACCATTTGAAGACAATTAAATGAAACTCAAAAACGAACAATGGCTGGCAACTGAGTGAACAATAAAGACAATATTTACAAGAAAATTCTGTAGAAATTCTTTGTTCTCTTTAATTTCAAGCAAAATTACCATCATAGTAAAATAACAAGCTAGATTTTTCATAAAAAGCAATAATCATGCATTATCAACTTGTATCCTTATCAAAAAGAGTTTTGGCATATCATCAGTAATCAATAAATGTCTGTATGCTGAATAAAGATGTGTCTGAATGACAAACACAGAAATCCACTTGTCATATTCAGAATATTTAAATAATTATATTTACTGTAATATAAGTTGCCATTTTTTTTTCTGTAAGGGACTCAATGCTAACTATTTCATGCTTCTTAGGAGATCAAACTGAGACTATTATATTGTTGGTTAAATAACAAGAGAAAAACTAATTTTTACTAATAGTATTCAAAATATAGTAACAATAGATTATTTTTATGACAGAATGATAAGAATGGAATTATTTATTTTACTCAATTAGAGTTTGATTGCATTATCTATTATCAAAATACATTGCAAGTACTATCTCTAATGCTAAATATGAAGAATTCTCAGTTATTTCATTTAGACTGAACTGTTTCTACACTGCATATAAGGTTGCTGAAAAATATAAATTTTGGGCCTTGCCAAGACAGATAACACACTGAATTTAGTGTGTTGGTTTGTCTCTACTAGTTTATTATCTAAATTTATGGAATTTAAGAAAATGATTCAATTTATTTGTTTATTTTATATCTATCAATTGGCCTATTTTAAACCTTTCATGGAAAAACTGTATCTATTTGCATCACAGAACATCCCTGAAAAGTCTCAATTACATTTGGGACTCTTCTTTTGTTTTGAGGTAATACAGTAATGTGAAAATTGGTCTCAGGAGCAAAGAAAAAAAGAAAAATGGAAGGAAGGAGGGAGGGAGAGAGGGAGATAGAGAGAGAGAGAGAGAGAGAGAGAGAGAGAGAGAGAGAGAGAGAGAAGAAAAAAAACCCATAAATCTTAGTATCCTCTTACTTAACTTGACTGAGTTTGGCTTTGCAAGAATGGGCTAGAGGACAAGGGCTGAACAAAAACTTCCTCCCTTTGGGATAAAAATACGATGACAGGGTCAGAATCCTAAGGAACTGCCAAGTGCACTAGATACCCGCATCGGAAGCTGTGTTTTGATGTCTTTGGTCGGAAATGCTTGAGCTGCTTCTGTGCATTGTAAGACTTGCTCCCCACTGGTTTCCAGATTCCCCCCTCCTTCCTCCCTCAGAAACCCAAAGGCTTTAAACTGCACATCATGGGCTCCGTTACCGCTTCCTTCCTTGTTCCCATATTTACTTCTGTGTCTTATCCTCATTGTTTGTGCCTTTACTACCTGACCTCACCTATTTTCTTGTCATCACTGCCTAGCAAAGTGGTTAACCACTGAGAATGCAGAATCATTTTGTCTTATGTTCATGTTGCTATGATAAAATACTCTGATAAGATCAAAGAAGTGAGAAATCTTTTATTTTACCTCACAGTTTCCAAGAAAGAAGATATACCATAGAGCAGGATACTGTGTGTGTGTGTGTGTGTTAGTGTTTTATTGCTGTAAAGAAACACTATGACCATGGCAATTCTTATCAAGGAAAACATTAAGTTGAGGCTGTCTTACAGTTTCAGAGGTTTGTCCATTATCATTATGGTAGGAAATATGGTGGCAGGCAGGCAGGCAGACATGGGGCTAAGAAGAAGCTGGGAGCTTTGTATCTTGAATACAGGCAGCAGAAGAAGACTGTGAATCACACTGGGCATAGCTTGGGAATATGAGACCTCAAAGCCTACCCTTACAGTGACAATTTTTTCCAAAAAGGCCACACTTCCTAATAGTGCCACTCCCTATTGGCCAAGCATTTAAATATGTGAGTCTATGGGGGAGCATACCTATTCAAAGTACCACACCTGGTAAACACCTGGTAATAGGAAGGCAAGGGAGGATGGCAGGTGCATGAGGATATCTTGTCACATCGCATTCGTAAATGGACGCTAAATATATAGTACAAGATAACCATACAACAACTCAGAGACCCAAAGCAGCTAAGTAACAAGAAGGACTCAAGGGAAGATGCCTAATTCTCACTCAGAAAGGGAAACAGAATAGACAGCAGAAATGGATGAAGAGAGGGAGCAAGGTAAGAGAGGGGGTGGGGAGGGAAAAGGCAATGGCGATCAGATGTGGGGAGAGCAGGCAATAGAAACAAGAGGACTTGGAAGGTGAAGAGAAACCTAGCACGAGGCCATCTCTGAGATAAGTTGGAGACCTATGAGAGGGCAGACTCCTTGGAGGATATGGGGGTGACTCTAGCTAAGACTTCTACTAGCAGGTGTCATGGAGACTGAAAAGGCCACTTCCTAGCCATACAGGACTTCTAGTGGAGGGAGGGAAACACCAACCCACCCACAAAACCTTTGACTCCAAATTTACCCTGCCTATACAATGTGCAGGGATAAAGATGGAGCAGAGGTTAAGGGAATGTCCAACAAATGCCTGGCTCAACCTGAGACCCATTCTATGGGAGAGAACCAAACCTCGACACTATTAATGTTACTCTGCTAGGCTTTAGACAGGAGTCTAGCATAGCTGTCTTCTGAGAGGCTCCATCCAACAAAGGATCGAAACAGATGCTGAGACTCACAGCCAAGCATTAAGCAGAGCCTTGGAGAAGAGGAAGGGTAAGGATAAAAGGACCAGGAGGAGACAAGAACTCCACAAGACCAACAGAATCAACTAACCTAGGCTCATGGGGGCTTACAGAGATTGAAACACTAACCAAGGACCATTCATGGACTGGACATAGGCCCCCTACTGACATGTAGCTGATGGGTACCTTAGTCTTCATGTGGGTTCCCTAGTAAGTCTCTGACATGGACTCTATTGCTTGCTTTCAGATCACTGAACTCCTGACAGGGCTGCCTTGCCTAGTTTCAGAGGAAGAGGATGTGCTCAGTCCTGATGCAACTTAATGTGCTGGGGTAGGTTTGTGGTGGTGGTGGTGCTTTCCTTTTCTGAGCAGTAGGGAGAGTGGAAGGAAAAGGGAGGGAGAGTGTACTAGAAGGAGAAGAGAGAGGTAGGGATTAGGATGAAAGATGGCGGGAGGAGGAATGGGAAGACACAATGGAGGAGATAACAATTGAGATGTAATCTGAATAAATTACTTAAATAAAAATTAAAAAAGAAAATATAAAAGTGGACTTACTCAGGTTTCAGGATGGTCCCATAGATTGAATTATATTATTAGCTTCCCTTGCCAAACACACACACACACACACACACACACACACACACACAGAGAGAGAGAGAGAGAGAGAGAGAGAGAGAGAGAGAGAGAGAGAGAGAGAGAGAGAGAGACAGAGAGACAGAGACAGACAGAGACAGAGAGACAGACAGAGGGGGGATTATAAATGTAAAGTTCCTTGTTTAAGGCCATCAGCATGTAAATAGATGAGGCAGCAGATAGTTCATACTGTATCTTGGCTTGTCAATGCCTCATTAACTTTAGTCTTCCTTATCTTTTATGACACTCTGGGTTTAGCCACTGTCACCATCAGTAGTCATAAACCTTCCAATTTTACATTTTAAGCTTTACTCTGTGATTATCCTTTACTCGTTTTCTTCTAGTTTGCTTACATTAGATTCACAGAACCTGCATTCTCTCACTTCATCCAAACTTTAAACCCAGGATTTCACTCTATTTCATTATGTATCACCTAGACAAGATTCACTTCTTCCTCTCTTTCCTCTCAACCTAAATTATTTATAGGTTAGTTCTATAACAGTCCCCTAAAGATGCTATTTAGCTCTCCTCTCCATTCTTTTTCCATTATCCTAACATTCTAAACTCAGACAAACTAAAATATCTACTCATTATATGTCAATAATATAACAGTAAAAATATTGCTGAAAATCTGGATTCCACTAATTTGCCTTATAATCTATTTCTGGAAAATAGCCTCTCTTCAGAGATAAACATGCTTTTCATTTGCCTACCTTTTACACATCTCCATTGTATCTACAGACTCTCTGATCATACCAATGAAGCTTTTTAGATAGAAAACAGACACAACTGAATGTGTTTGACTTAGCTATTCTGCTACCAGTCCAATGAGTCTTTTAGTGTATGTATTTGACTGATGACTTACCTATCTGTAACAGGGCAGACCTACTTCAGTGGCTAAAAATAAACCCTTTTTACCATGGTTTAAGATCCTGGATATTTCATTTTCTCAAGGAGTTGGCTCCTATAGCTGACAAATTTCCATACCTATTTCTTCCTCTTTTTAAGATTTACTATATTGGCAAACAAAAATGACATCATTTATCATAAAAGTTAAATGAAAATTATCCTAAATCTACATTGACTTGATAATCTTTCCATGATAATTGTATATGTCTTCTCTCCTTTACATTAAAATTCTTTTTTAAAAAATCATTTATGTTTAATGCCTCTATTTCCTGCCTATCTATATCAGCGTTGATAAGAGGTGCCTGCACATACTATAGTGGTGAACACTGATGACTATCTGTACAAAGTCATTGCTATTTTTCTTCACATCATTTTCTCTTCCTTCCACTCTTCCTCCTCTTTCATTTTTGTTTTTCTTTTGTGCATTTTTTCAGATGAGGTTCTTATTTGGACTTTTTGTACCACAAGTTTGTCCAAATAGCTTCCAAGTACTTGAGGATGTAAAATATCCGTAATATAATGAAAACAAGCTCATTCTATTTTTAAAAAACCAATGACTGCTTTGGAGTTTGTCTTATATCTAATGCAGGCTAGTAGGGTCTGACTAAAAGACCTCAGAACATTTCTGAGCACTCTGTAATAAAGATAAAAGACAGAAAAGGCCAGATCTCCTGGGGAATGTGGGCATGCCTTGTAACCAAGCCTGGGGAAAAACAGACTGCAAATGGCCTGCAAGAAATACCCTCATCATCAACAAGCAAGTAAATCATAGCTGTGTGGAGTCTATGGGAGGATAGGATGAAGAAGGCTGATGTGGTATGGTTGTTTCTTTAAAAGTTCTCACTATTTTGTCTTCAAGGTACCAATTTAAGTAATCTTCACTTTTCAGCTAAATAAGAGAAGAAGGCAAGTAGTGATAAAATACAAGATTTTACATAATGTCAGCAATCAATATTTTTTAAATTAGTGAACTTAATTAAAACTTTAGATTTATAGAAAAATTCAGCAAAACTACAAAGTTCTTCTGACACAATGCATGTATGAAATCTACCCATTATCTATACTACAATGTTGATTTGTTAAAATAGGGTTTGGGCCATACATCAGTGGTCCAGCATGTACCTAGAAAGTATGAGTCTCTAGATTCAATTCACAGTATTGCTGTTCATCCTTGCCTTACATGATATGCACCCAAGTCTTCTTCATGTCATTTTATAGTTTTTTAGCTCATTTCTTTTAAAGCACTGAATGCATCTATTGTCTAGATAGACAGCTTATAGAAGTAGTAGCAGTAGAAGAAGAAGAAGAAGAAGAAGAAGAAGAAGAAGAAGAAGAAGAAGAAGAAGAAGAAGAAGAAAGAAGAAGAAGAAGAAATAGTAGTAGTAGTAGTAGTAGAGCTTATCTTCTCATCTACTGAATGGCATCTTGGCTCATTCCAAATGTTGAAAATAATGAGTCAAATGCCCAAAATATTGATTATCGGGGTTTTGTATGAACATAAGGTTTTAGTTCATTTGCAGAGAATACTAAGGAACATGGCTGCTGCACTGCATGGTAAGGGTAGCCCCGGTTGTATATAATCCTGTCAAACTTTCTATCTAAATGACTTGTGCCATTTGACTTCCAGCCCCTATTGCTCTGTAGCTCCACCACTGTTTGAGGTTATTAGGGTAAGAACTTTGGTCTTCGTTAATATGTGCAATGGTATCTTCTTGCTATTTTAATGCACAATTCTCTAGTGTGATCAGATGTGATAATCTAATATGATAAGATTCTTTCCAGATACCTGTTCCGGATTTTGCACAACTTTTGATTTATTATTATTTTCAGTTATTTTGTTCATGTCATATCTTGGATAAGTAGTATTTTCCTTGGTCTCTTGTTATTGACTTTCTAAATCATGTTTTTTAAATAGAGGCAACGATTTGTATACAGTAAGTAGCATCAACACTTGTGACTGTGATGCATCTGAAAGATAAGGCTCTCTCTCCACTGTATCATGTGTAAACTGCATGTTCACTCTTTTACCCAACTCTAATTCTATACACAATTTTCTATCTATCTAATCCTCCATGTAACCCAGACAGTTACCTCAGCTATTACTGGGACTTTTATTCAAGCTATTTGCCAAAATTAGAGTAATCTGAATTAATGTCATGAAATGTAGTATAGTTCAAGGTGATTTCAAATAAGACCAAGTTCATGAACCCAACTTTTTAGCCTTTACCAACTTGGTACGAGTGTGGTAAGCATTGAATTCATCTTATCCTGCTGTGAGAAAGGGAAATAAAAATGTCTTTGATTATGTTGATAAACGTTTTGCCTTGTCTAAGAGCAAATTTATAAAGCAGTGTGGGTCTATCATCTGACTTTCATAAGGGACAACGCAGCTGGAAATTTCTGCAAAGCAAAACAAAACAGAACAAAACAAATCCAGTATTTGGCAGAAATTTAATCTTGAATATCCTCAGGCAATAAGCCAATTTACTCGGTCTTTCATGGGGACCAGTCACTCTCTGCTCACGGTGCTTTTATTCTGCCATTTAGGTATGGGCTTTGCTCTTAATTCATCCTGATAGATTCTCAGGATGTAGTTCTTAAAGTGAAGTGTTTGCTAGTTAGCTATGTATTAGTATTTCTGTAAGTGAAAATAGTATCTGGCTTCTGTGGTGTGTGTGTGTGTGTGTGTGTGTGTGTGTGTGTGTGTGTGTGTGTGTGTGTGTGTGTGTGTGTGTGTATCTTCTGTCTGTGTATCTCTTTGTTTCAGTCTCTCTGTCTTTGTCTCTCTTTTACTCTTTTTGTGTCTCTCTGTCTTAGAACCCCCCTCCCACACCTATGAGATAAAACTCATGCAGTCCCACATCTCTATTTATTTCACATTTCCTGCTGCTAATGTGGGGTTTCAGACAAATACACATGCTTTAGACAGATCAAAGTTGTGCACTGAAAGAAACCTTTACACCTTCCTGCCACCCTCCCACACTGTTAGGATTAATTTTTAATACATGGCATATTTCCATTTTTGCCTCAGCTGCCAGGAAACAGCACCATTTGATGCTGGTGTAAGGAATTGATTGTTTTGCTTGACTCTAATTCTCAGATAAGTCTCAAGTGTCTCTCTATTCTTTGGATGACTTTGTTGTTTCCTGTGCTTTGTTTTCTAGAACAGTGTGTTTAGTTTTTAAACAATTAAGAGCAAGCTCCACATTTCAATACCTTATTCCTATAAAAAGCTACCAGAGCACTATGCAGTAGTTTAACAATTGCTCCTTTGCTTTAGCCTTCACTTTCTATACTCAGGTCTGATGTATTTGAATTGGATTTGATGCAAAGCTCAATTTGACTTGGCCATTGGGCTGGCATTAAGTGTCGATGGACAGAAAATGAAAGGCTTAAGGAACATTCTTTAGGAGATCATGGACTTCCTTTATGCTTTCTGCTCCCAGCAATACTACACAAGTGAGGCTCCTCCAGCCAGCAGTAGTAGTTTCTTCCTATACCAACAGTTAGATTCTGTGTTCAGCACTTCTTCAAGCATAAACAGTCCATTCCATCACTCACCATCTCACCTGCCCCATCCCATGGACAGAGTCTCTTCAAAGCCATGGGTCATTTCTCTGAGCTCTGAGACAGCAGTGCTGAGAGCTTCATGTTTAAGATATGAGTTTTGTCTATCATGGACCCTCCTCTAGCTTTCTAAAATGTGGCTAATTCCATCTTCCTTGTTCCTCTAGCAAAAGAAGAAACAACTTGATCCTGGGTTTCTATTTCTGAGACACTTGAGGCATTCGGTTCTTAGCCTTTCAAGCACCTGGTTAACACTTCTTACATTAAATGTTCCAACAACAACACCAAATTCAGAGAAACTTTTGCCTTCACAGAGTTGACTTTGTGTGTTAGGGTGACATCCAATGCAAGTATACAATATGTCAGTAGTAATTTCTGATGTTTTTTTTTTTTTCCTCTACTGTTCACCAAATGAACAAAGCAACCAAATACCTCCCTTTCAGGCAAAAATCAAAGTAACTCTTGTGGCAGAAGAGGACTTTCAGAGAACGGCCATCATGAGGAGACGGCATTCAGGTAGATTTGAGGTAAGTAAAAGGTCATATATGTGGAGCAAGAATGCATTTGGAAGAGGAAAGAGGAAAGCAGTCCTTGGGTGCTATTGGCTGCTATTGCCAGGGCGTGGGAGACCAGTGTGCCTCTAGCTTAGAGCAAGGGGGAGCCTGGGAAGAGAGAGTATGAGAAACCTGATCCTACAGAGTCCTGTGAGCCAGTGAGGGTCTTTGAATAGAGGAAGGAAAGGCGAGTTGTAAAGAAGAAAGAGTTTATCAAGGGTGCCATCTTCTAAAATAAGTGATATGGAATTGAAGAAAATCAGATTCTTTCTCCCCTTTTCAGTGAAGGAAGCAGGAAAGGAGCTTCTGAGCCAAGAAGATATATGATGTCATGTGGGGGAAAAAATCTAAAGCAGATATGAAGTGAGGAAAATGGAAGGAGGCTGAGATGTTGGGAGAAGTAGCAAGGCCAGCAAGGAGATGAGCCCAGTCCTCCATGAGGAGTTACTAGTGGCTTGGTTTATGATAATAATGAAAATGGTAAAAAAAAAAAAAAAAAAGAAAGAAAGAAAGAAAAAGAAAAAACAAAAAGAAAAGAAAAGAAAGAGGGAGAGAGACGGATCAGAGGGAGATAAAAGTAACCAGAATATGGATGTATCTGCTGTGTAGATTTTTATGGTGATTTAGACACATCCCCAGGGCTTTTGTTATTCATGTGTGTACTGGAGATGGAGGTCCCAGGCCATGTCCATTGCTCTCAGAATAAAACTCAGACCTTGACCCCAAATCACAAGATACTATGTGATCTTGTCCCTGCTCAACATCTAACTTCCCCTCCTTCCCTTCCTCAGTATGTTCTCTGCTCTTTCTTTCGGTAGCACATTTCTCAGTTCTTCAGGGAAGGCTTCCACAAATAGCTGTTAGTCACTTGCACAGAGAGTCTCCCTCAGCACCTCATTTACCTAGCTATCT
Organism: Acomys russatus; assembly: GCF_903995435.1. NCBI lineage: Eukaryota > Metazoa > Chordata > Mammalia > Rodentia > Muridae > Acomys > Acomys russatus. The sequence goes on along the minus strand of NC_067153.1, from coordinate 29,357,018 downwards.
CTTTCCCAAGGCTAGCCAGGCACAGTGGTACATGCCTTCAATCCAAGCATTTGGGAGGCAAATTCAAGGAGCTCTTGTGATTTCAAGACCAGCCTGGTCTCTACAGTGACAGGACAGCCAGAGGTACATTGTGAGACTCTGTCGCAAAACAAAACAAAATTAACACATAACGAAACATTTTCCTCGGGCTGCAGAAGCATGGAGTACACACCATTTCATTGCATACAGGACACATGCACTCCTACATGTGTTCTCAACTGCAAACAACTTCATACTAATGAAATCCAACGACATGAGTCATTGTACTGAAGAACTGCATGTTTGATCATTATGGCTTTAATATGTGTTGCTTTTATCAAAACACTGGCTAATTATATCCATTTGTTTTCACTTTGCTATAAACATATGACAGATTTTAAGCAACAGCTCATAGGGCCCTGCAGAAAGAACCACTTCTATTTATTTAAAGCATGTAAAAATGATAATATGTTCACTGTCTGAAATACAGAATACATTTCCTCAAATCTTGGAAACAATTCATTCCCATAAAGACCTGTAAATTGCCCCAAGATTATCAATAAGGAGCTATTAGATTGCAGTGACAGGGCTTTCTGTTCTGAGAGACTACTGTAGTTGGCAGCCAGTAGAACCTGCTGGAGATAGTTTCCTGAGACTGGCATCAACTTATCTGAATTCACCCAAGTCAAAAGGAGAAACTTTTGATGCCTGAAGTAGGTACATTGCCAAAAGGACAGTAAGCTTGGCTTAGCATCAGTTGCAAAGATCGTTCATGGTTGGCAACCACAGTGTATTTTCAAAGCCCTTCCCCATTTGGGGTCTATGTTTTTGTCTTGCTTTTCAAAAATGATTTGAAGTCTACCTCTGAAATACTCAAAAATAAGATTACTGTTGGACAGAGCTTTCTCTGAAATTCAGGAAACAGCTTTCATGCTGCTTGCAGTTAGGGCCCACATACTATATATTAATGGCTTTTTCTCATTCAAAGCTACTTTTTATTTATCAGCTCAGAATAGGCTTTTATTAAAATGCTTGAACAAATAAAAATTATTTGCAGTAAAGCAAGCTAAGTGTGTCTTATAATGAAAATCTCTAAACTTAATTTGTCAAATATACATTTGCACACAGAGCACCCCAGTAAGAGCAAGCACACCAGGGTCTACAGCCTTCTTTTTAAAGACCTGAACTTGAAGGGCTCTACAAACTTTTCCTCCACAATGACTTGTTAGACAACTTAATTCTGTACATACTATCTTTGCTAAAGGTGTGTAAACTCTTCCTCATAGTCCTTACAGATTCGCCTTATCCTGTGTCATTTTGTAATGGTAAAGATGGTCATCTTACAACTTCCATAACCCCCATTCCTTGGAGATCTCTCTCTCTCTCTCTCTCTCTCTCTCTCTCTGCATTTTGCCCAGCCACATCTGCCCCATGAAACCCCTACTTGTACCCTGAATTCTTCATCATCATGCAAGCATACCTAATTACCCCCTATCATTCTGCCAGAGATCAAATTTGATCTAACTGGGGTCCACACGGCAAATATCTTCCAGGTGTCAAAGGTCCATTCATCTTTAAGAATTAATGTAATTTATTACTTGTCTTCCTTGAGATGTGTTTTTTAATTCCCAATTTTCACAGAGAATATTGGCTCTTCTTGCCTTTCATTTAAATAAAAACAAATAAAAGCAAACAAAACCAAAAAAAAATGTTTTGTGTCCATGCATTTTATAGTGTGTACATGGAGGTCGGAGGACAGCCTTGTCAGTTCCGACCTTTCACTTTATTTGAGACGTGGTCTTTCATTGCTTGCTGCTGTGGGGACCAGGATAGCTTGCCTATGAACATCTGGGACTTCTCTGTCTCTCCTCTCACCGTAAAAGTGTTGTGATTGCAGACACACACTACTGCTTCTATACTTTCAGGCATAACACAGTTTCTAGAGAACTCAGGTCCTCATTGCTTCATTGCACTGAGCAACCTCCCAGATCCCACTCTTGCCTTTTCAGCAACCATCCACTTTATCCAGCTTGGTATTCTTTCTCGTCCTACCTCTCTGGCTGTCAATATACAACTGGCCAGAGTAAGTGCATTAAGTTCCAAAACTCTTAATGGGCCTTTTGGCAGCCCAGTAGACTTGTGATTGTCAGGCATTATCTTTGATTTCTTGAACTCTATTTCAGGGCAAAACATCTTTGAAAGTGAAGCCACCTTACAAGATATCTGAAATATTGCAATATTAGGTTCTGATAATATTGAGCACCAGAATTCTTGATTTACTCAAGCTAGAAGCTTTCAGGGTTTTCTGATACAGTGTTAATACATTTCTATTATTATTGAGCACTTGTTTGCTTCTGCAAATCCAGATTAAATTTTTGACATTCAGTTGCAAGAGTTCCAAATAAATCTAAGTGTAATCTTAATTATACAGGACAGGAAAAGAAACTGAGAGAGATTTTGACAATTATGATGGTAACAAAAGTGGAATTAGAATTCGCAGGTGGGTTCATCTGTCTGTCCACAGAGTCTACATCTTTTCTTTCACCTCCTTGTGTTATATGTTAGCCTCCAATGCCTTGCTTTGGCTCCTTCAAAGCTTTGGGTTTATTTCTATTTGGTAGACAAAGACTGTTATTCACAGCATTCATTTTCTGCTATTATTTTAGGGAAAGACAACAAAAGGGACAGGAAAATATGTTTCCTTGTCATTCATAAATCCCCTTCACTCTTCTTTTATTCATTTCTTTTTTGAGACACAGTCTCACATAGTCCAGGTTCCTATGGAATTCACTATAGAGTTGATGATGACTTTAGACTCCTAGTCCTCCTGTCTTCATCTCCCAAGTTCTAGGATAATGAACATGCACTACCATACTTGGCTTCCTTCAATTATTGTTGAGTTTTCCAGTGATTATTATTTATCCTTGGGGCTTTCTGTTCAGTCCATCTGGTTCATGTGGCGACCTAATGGTCTTTGAAACTGTGTGACCTTAGTGTCCCCTGTTGGCAATGCTGTACTCTACTCACTTGGGTAGGTCCCATATTGGAAATACTGGGGAAATGATGACTATGTCTCAGCTGGGTCAATTGCTAACACAATTTGCAAGAAATGTCTAAATGTTATTCCTGGAATTGCCATTGCATTTAGAGGTTGCATGAACAAAATTCTATTTCTAGGTTTCGCCAAACAGAAGGTAGTAGGGGTGGGAAAGAAATGTCTTAACAACAAATAGATAAATGTAGTATTTTCCTTCATTACTATTTTCCCATTTTCCTTGATATATCTTAATTCATAGTATAGGTCTCAGAGAAAGTCTTTTGAATTTTCAGAAATAGTCTCTTTAACTTATTCCTACGAGGGCAAAAACAAACAGGAAATCCCAAACAACTAGAATGGGCCTGATGAGCACACAAAGCCAGGTGAGCCGTTCCACCCAGCCAACGTCACTTACCGCTACTTAATTAGTTAGGCTGCGTTGGTGGCATTTTCCGAAAGGAAACTGGAATCTTTTGCCTGTAAATGTCTCCATTAGCTCAGTGTGTGTTTTCATTGGACTCTGGAAGAGGCTCAGTTCTATTATGGTTTGTTGATGACGAGCAGTGTTCTTGGCGCTGAGTGAGATACAGAAGAAGGTACAGGGTCCACCCAAGGCACTTGCAACCTAAGTTAGTGAAACAAATAGCGTGTTATTAGTCTTGACCTTGGGGTTACATATCAGTCCTGATACTCCCAGGATATTTTTATTTATGTCCCTCGGGGGTGGGCAGGCATGACCTTGGGGGAGCAACAGCTCAGCTTGGCATGCCTCTTTTCTTCCATTTTTAGCATGCCTGTCTTTGTTTCACATTCTGGGCCTCTTTCCATAGCCAACCTATTGCATACATGCTGCGTCTCAGTATCCATTGGCTTTGAGGTAGTATTGGCCCTAACTGCAGTTCACATGGTTGAATTTCATTTCTCTCCACCTATTTTGTTTGATGGGGGTGAGCATTGGCCTTAATAAAAATTCATTATAAAAAGAGTTTTTGAGAACAAATGATGGCTCTTGTACATGACCATGTAAACATCTGTGGCCTATCTAATGCAAAAATGATTGCTGGGGTTTGTGGTACACACCTATAATCTCTGTATTTAGGACATTGATGCAGATCACAAGCTTGAGGCCAGCCAGGTTTCACAGCAAGACCCTGTTTTTAGAAACAAAAATCAAAACAAAACATCAACTGAAACAATAAGTCTTTAGTGCGAAGACCAGCCAAAGATTGAATAATTATCCTATATATTCTGTGTATGTAGTTAGTTAGTCTTTCTCATATAGCAGAGAAGGGGAAATATATTATACCTTAAACTCTGATGTTGCTCTTATTGCAGACAGTGGGTGGATGCAGAGATGGGTGGGGTGGCAGGGAGATGGGGGCATTTACAGGTGTTTCCTGAGTACAACCTGAAGGAGAGGATAACCTGGAGTATATTAGAAGTTCATATTCTTTCTTTCTCGTTTCCACCTCCTTTCTTCCTTCATTCCCTTTTTTCTCTTTGTAAAGTGATTCCTCACATATCCCCTCCTGACCTCGAACGTGCTGTGTACCTGAGATGATCTAAGTTTTCTGCACCTGCGTTTGAATGCTGGGTATAGCCATGCATCGCCACATCTGGCTTTACACAGTAAACTATGTAAACCGATGCAAGGGGTTTACTCCTTGCTATGCAAGGATTCTAACAACTGAGATACACTCCCAGTTTCTGAATGCACATTTTCATGGCTGCACTTGGGTTGTATGAGAAAAAAATAATAGGGGAATATAAAGCTTAAACGAACCCTGATCTAGTTTCATATACACGTGTGGGTACATTTAAGTTTTCAGAAGCATTGGTAGATTTGATACTATACTAATGATATCAGCTGATGGAGACTGAATTTTACCCATGAAAACAGCTGAACTCCCACTGCTTGCAGGGTTGAAAGGATAAAATGTTGAGCAAAAGTCATGTACAGGGGATCAGACAGATTAATTCTATTTAAGCGAGTTTAGAAGAAGGATGCTAAATGATGAGGGGAGGAGGGGATGGTGGGGCTGTATCAGTGTGCCTAAAACACTCTAATTATTGTCATAGTTATGCTATATAGCTATCTCACTTTATAAAAATTATTCAAACATTAAGATTGTAATTTGTGTATATTTTCTGTATAAATTTTATACATATTTTAGAAGACTACTTAAATATTACCGGTATCTGCTAGAGAGATGTTTACGTGTGCATATGCTATTGGAGAACCACTAGAAATGTCTGCCAAATAACTACTTTTTCTTATTTTTACAAATTAATAGCTAAGATATATTTGATTTCTGGGAAGTACTTGTTAAGTAAATAATTTGTGGCTACAAAAAAAAAAAAAAGGAGCTAGTTTATCTTGGGCAGTAGCCTGACAGCCACCTTGGTATTATGGTTTGTATTACTCTCATTATGACTACAGACAGTTTAGTGAGGAACACAGTGACTGTAGTGGAATGTGTGTGAGTTGAAAGGGAGAGTGGTCAGGCTTCATTATGGTAATTTTATAGTAGATTAAGAAAGTTTACTCCAGTGTTCCCCAAATCTTGAGATGTGTGACACCAGAACTTGTCACCCACCGTAGCTACAATGACCACAATCTAACAAGCATATCTTGAAGGGTAAAATGCCTCCACCCTTTCCCAGCATTTCTTTCCCATACAGAGAGAAGTAGGAATTTGAAAGGCTACTGTGGTTGACCAGACATATAAGAATACAAGTGAGGGTGAAAAGATGGAAAGGAGAAATGGAAGAAGAACAAAGAGGAGGAAGGGAAGGAAGAAGGAGGAGGAGGAGGAGGTAAGAGGAGGGGGAGAAAAATGTGGAGGAGGAGAATGAGGAGGAAGAGGAGGAGGAGGAGAAGGAGAAGAAGGAGGAGGAGAAGAAGAAGAAGAAGAAGACACAATATTATTGAGTAATGAAAAGGGGAAGAAAAAGTGAACTAAAAATATTTTTAAGGTAGTCTATGAACTAGCAATTTCAAAGAGAGACAAACATTTTAGGAGTCCTATAAACATACTAAAATGAAAGCTATAATATGTATACAGAGGACTTGGTGAAGACTCATGTTGGCCCTGTGCATACTGCCTCAGTCTCTGTGGATTCATATGAGCTTTGCTCAGTTATTTTAGAGGACCTTGCTCTCCTGCTATCCTCCACCTCCTCAGGATCTTACATTCTTTCTAAGTCTTCTTCCATGGGGCTCCCTGAGCTCTGAAGTGAGAGATTTGATTGAGACATCTCATTTAACACTGTGTGTTTCAAGTTCTCTCTCTCTCTCTCTCTCTCTCTCTCTCTCTCTCTCTCTCTCTCTCTCTCTCTCTCTCTCTGTGATATCTGGCTGTGGGTCTCTGTATTTGTTCCCATCTGCTCTAGTAGGAAGCTTTCCTAATGATGGCTGATTAAGACACTAAAGTGCGAAGATGGCAGAATATCATTAGCAGTCATTATTCTATATATATAATATGATATGTATATATTATATATATTTATATATATATCAGGAGTAAATAAACAAATATATTATATTTAGACCAGTAGTATTTGGTTTAACCCTAGGTCTCTAGGCTATCGACTCTCTGGTTCTTAGTCACTTAAGGGGTATTGGGTATGGGTGCCATAAGGTGGAGCGGGCCTTAAGTCAAATCAGACATTTGTTGGTTATTCCCACAAGTTTTGTGACATCATTGACCTAGAATATTTTGCAGGCATGACAAGTTGTAAATTGAAGGTTTTGCGATGTTTATGCATCTCTTTTTGTAGCATGTAGAGTGCCTTCCTGTAGCAAAGGTACTAGATGTGAGTGAAGGCTCTATGGAGGTGCCAGCTCTACCTCTCCATGTTCAATGAGTTGTGTGTGTTGTTTTCATCAATTGAGCTTCATAGTCTGTTCACAGAGAGCAACCTTTAAACTTCCCAACTCTGGGCTTTGGGGGAATTTCCATGGGACCTCAATTAGATATAACCCAGTCCCTGTACTGGAAGCTCTTTGGTGACAAAAGATGACCAGATAGGACTCTGTCTCTCATTATTTAGTGATGCCGTTGAATCACTTTCATATATTTTATAAAGTTTCCACTGGACTAGGTTTTCACACCACCCTCAAATACCCCTCAATTCTCATTTGCTTTCCCCAAATTCCTTCCCTCAGGCCCATCTACCTTCCCCATTTCCACCTTACTTTCTCATTCCCACTCCCAAGCACCCATCCCCATTCCACCCATAAAATCTATTCTATTTCCCCCTCTCAGGAAGATGCATGTGTCTCCTCTACTTCCTTCCTTTACATGTATCTTCCTGTGTCTGTGTTATCTCACTCAGGATGATTTTTTTCCTACTTCCATCTGTTTGCCTCCACATTTTATGCAGCTGAGTAATTCTCCATTGTGTAAATGCACCACATTTCTTTATCTATTTTTTGGTTCAGAAACACATAAGTTATTGTCAGTTTCTGGCTACTATGAATAGAACAGCAACGAACATCATTGAGCAAATGTCCTAGTGTGAGAATGAAGCATCATTTAGGTATATGCCCAGGAGTGCTATACCTGGATCTTGGAGTAGATCGATTTCCAACTTTCTGAGGAATGGCTATAGTGATTTCCATAGTGGCTGTACAAGTTTGCCCTCACACCAGCAGTGGAGGAATGTTCCCCTTATTCCACATTCTCACCAGCATGAGCTGTCACTTGTGTTATTGATCCTAGCCATTCTGATAGGTATAACAGGCAATTTTTTAAAAAAAAATTATATATACACTTATATTATAACACATATATAAAATAAACTACATATAACAAGAAGAGCCATGAAACAGTCAGGAATTATATTAATGTTACACTCATAATGTTTTGGCTATTTGTATTTGGCAGCCTTGAAGAAAACATCTTTCCTCTCTTGGTGAGTCTACAATTCTGAATGTAAATCAATATCTATCATATCTCATATTTATTAACTCAAAACATCTATGTAGACCTAAAAACATCTTATCCCCTAAACAACTAAGCTAATTGTAAAACTAAACTATCTGGTCTTCAACCCCATCAGAGACTTGAGAAGGAATAAAAGTAATTAGCTGAGTAAAGAAGAAATGCAGGTTAACAGCCTCCAACGTGGAAAAAAAAATAGCAGAGACAATTTGCTGCCTGAATAGTCACCCAAAGCTCTCTGTAACATTGGAGCATCATCTCCAGCTTTCTGGCACAGTACATCAGACAGACATATTTGTGCGGAAGGAACTTTTGAGGACTTGCTTACCTTGTGTTAACTCCTGGTAAGATGGAATCTTAAAGTAGGTTTTATTTGCATTTCCATGATGGGTAAGGGTCTTAACATTTCTTTAAGTCTTTCTCAGCCATTTTAGTTTTCTTTGTTGAGAGTGAAAACTTGTACAACCATTTTGGAAATCCATCTGGCTCTTTCTCAGAAAATAGGGAATAGTGCTACCTTAAGACCCAGATATACCACTTCTGGGCATAAAACCAAAAGATACTCCACCATGCAGCAAGGACATTTGCTCAATTATGTTCATAGCAGACTTATTCATAATAGCCCAAATCTGGAAACAACCTAGATGCCCCTCAACTGAAGAATGGATAAAGAAACCATGGTCCATTTACACACTGGAATACTACTCAGCTGTTAAAAACAAGGGAATCTTGCAATTTGCAGGCAAATGGATGGAACTAGAAATGATCATCCTGAGTGAGGTAACCCAGACCCAGAAAGACACACACGATGTATACTCACTTATAAGTGGATATTAGTCCATCATAGATGTCCTCTGAGAGACTCTACCCAACAGGGGATCTGGACAGATGCTGGGACTCACTGATGGACTCCAGGTGGAACTCTGAGAGTGGTAAGGAAGAATGGGGGAATGTAAGGACCCAGAGGGTTCAGAAGCCCCATAAAGAAACCATCAAAGCCTGCAGATCTGGACCCAGGGGGCACTCCACAAACTGTTGCAACAACCAAGGACAATGCATGCAGTAAACCTAGACTCCCTGTTCTGATCTAGCCAATGAAGAACTCATTCTCCTCTGTTGTGGGGAGAGCAGGGACTGTTTCTGACAGAAGCTCTGGTGCCCCCTGATTCGATCACTTCCCTTTAGTGGGGAGGCCTGGCAGCACACAGAGAAAGGGGAAGCAGGCTATCCAGATGAGACCTGATAGGCTGTGGTCATACGGTGGGGTCGAAGTCCCCTTCTGTCAGATGTCTAGGGGAAGGGAATAGGGTTGAAGAGGGAAGGAGGGTGGTAACAGGAAGATACAAGTGGTGGGATGACATTTTAGATATAATCTGAATAAATTATAATAAACTAAAATTTAAAAATTAAAACAAAGAAAGTCTCTGTTTAGATCTGTAGCCTATTTTTAAAATTTCATTTATTTATTCATCTTACATCCTGAACTCAGTCCCCTCCCTCCTCTCCTCTGGTCCCACCCTCTTCCGCCTTTTCCCACTTCCCCTTCTTCTCAGAAAAGGGGAGCTCTCCACCTTGTACTAACCCACCCAGGTACATCCAGTCACATCAGGACTACGCTCATTCTCTTCCACTGAGACCAAACAAGGCAGCCTAGTTAGGGGAACGTGATCTAAAACCAAGCAACTGAGTCCATGTCAGAGACAGGCCCTACTCCCCTTGCTAGGGGACCCACATAAAGACCAAGCTGCCCATCAGCTACATATGTGTTGGGTGCCTAGGTTCAGTCATGCCTGCTCTTTGGTTGGTGCTTTAGTCTCTGTAAGCCCCCATGGGCCTAGATTTATTGACTCTGTTGGTCTTCTTATAGAGTTCTTATCCCTTAAACTATTTTTAATTGGATTATTTGCCTTTTATTACATATGTAGTTTTTTTTTTTTTTAGTTCTTTTTATATTTTGGATATTAGTACTCTATCAGATACTGAGTTGGTAATTTTTTCCTATTCTGAAAGATGCTGCTTCATCTGATTGACAGTGTCCTTTGTCTTACAGATGCTTTTTCATTTCATGAGGCTCCATTTATTAATTGTTTATCATAGTGACTGTGCTAATGGTGTTCTGTTTGGAAAGTCTGTGCCAATGAGTTCAAGACTCACTTTGTCTTCTATCAGCTTCATTGTATCTGGTTTTATATAGAAGTCTTTGATCCATTTGGAGTTGAATTTTGTGCAGGATGATAAATATGGATGTATTTGCACTTATCTACATGTACATATCCAGCTTGACCGGAGTGATGAGGCAGGATTTTAACATGCTACATCAAACTCCAATCTAAGCCTTGTCACTCAGAGACCATTGTTCAAGTACAATAATGCAATGAGCCAAGTCCCCACAACATCCTACGTGATTTTACTTTAGTTTTTAAAAAAGTGTTTGTTTTTTATTTGTTCACAATGAATGGGCTATGACTATAATTTGGGGCATTATCCACAGATGACTTGGATCTTTGGAGCATGGTTAAACCATTGGTCTGGACTCATTTCTTTTTGTCACTCATCCTCTCTACAAGGTCTATGCAGAATAAAACCAAGGTAAAAAAAAATGAGTGACTGGAAAGATGGCTATGGCCTTTAGCTGCTAGCATGTATTAAATGCTGGCTTCAGGGGAGAGTTCTGTGGCTTCCTTTTACCTAGTTTTATTTTTAAGAAACATTTGATTAGCTATACCTCTCTTACTAATGCACATACCTCTAAGTTTGGAGGCTATTCATCAAATAGAATCCTGTAAACCATTAGATGATAAAAATCAGTACAAGTGACTAAATTGATATCCAATTTCCTATGCTGGCTTGACATAAAAATGACTAAAAAGCCTTGTAAAAGTAAGCTAAAAAGTAATTAAAAGTATTTGAGTATATATGGTGTGTGAGTAGTATGCCAGGCAGTTTTAGGAATATGGGAGTGTGATGTTAGCAGCTAGAAAGAGATAACAGCTGAATTTGGACTATTAACACCCTAGTATAAACAAAATCTATACCGGATGGAGATGATTAGGAAAACAAGGCATTATTGTATCCAGACTACGATTATGAGATGAGCAGATAACTGTCTGCCTATAGGGATATGGGAGTGATCCTTTCCAGTTATTTACAAAACAGATGCAATGATAATTATTGTTTGTGAAAAGCTTGTAAAAGTCTTTTGTTTACCAGATGTAATTGTCATCTCAGAAGCCTACTGCTGAATAACATCACCCTCTCTAGTTCTTTGTGAACTCTGGCTAGCTGGTACAGCTCAGTTCTTCTCATTCAACTCCTCTCCAAGATGACTGATTCAATCTGGCTGCTTTCTGCTTCTCACTGAATTGCTCTGCTTGGCCTCAAACTAACTCTGTCAACCTGTTATAATATTCTGGCTTCTTCTCATCCACTTGTTTCTGCTGTCTCTGCATGAAACCATAAACAAACTCAACTCCATTGCACTGTGTTGTTTTTAACAAAATCTCGAACTTTAAATTTTACCAATAAAGACTCTGGAGCCAGATGCTAATGTGAAAGCCTGCTAGCTGAGAGAGGCAAAAAATGCACTCAGCTGACCTTCCTCCTCAGCTCATGTTCCAAAAGGCAATCTTCTACCCTGTGTTGTCTTAACCCTCGTCAAAACTGGATGTCTCTCCCTTCTACTTCCTCTGTGTCTCTCTATCCACCCTCCTTACTTCCTCTTATTCTCTATTGTTGTTTCCTATGTTAACTCGCTGTCAACTGATTATTTGCTCTACTTCTTGACCTATGGTTGAATTTACCTAATCCTGTTTACAGTATCCAAGCAGAAAGCTTTTGGATTAAAGGTGTGTGCTAGGGCTGACCCACACCACAACTATAAATAGATTTTTCTAATAAACAACACAATCTTGGGGTTCACAATGTGATCAAGCATACTGGAAAAAAAAAACAAAACAAAACACTGCACTCACTCAACTGAACTGCACCAAAACTGCACTGAACTGAACTCAACTGAACTGACTCACCTGTCCTTCACTTGGAACTGACTCCCAACTCTCTGACTGAACTGAACTCAACTCCATTCCCTGGCTCTCAATTAGACTCTCTTTCCTGTCTGTAATCATGAGAGTTGGGCATTGTATCCTATTTTTGACTCATTCTGTCAATTTTTTATGAGATTCCTCACTTTGTCTCCCCCTCAATTAGAAGTCACTTTCAAACATTGCTGCTTCCTTCTACAAACTAACCTTACCTCCACTGTTTGGAATTAAAGGTGTATACAAATGGCAGTGTCTGAGTTCCAGCCGGAGGGTTTGAAGGTGTGTGGTATGTCTGTGTTCTAGCCAGATTACACAGACCTGGCATATCTTTGGATGTGATCAGAACAATCATGTTGCTGGATTAAAATTCCTCTACAAAAGCTGGCCTACAATGAACATGTGTGTGTGTGTGTGTGTGTGTTTGTGTGTGTGTGTCTGTGTGTGTGTGTGTATGTGTGTACACCATCAGGTTTTTTAAAACATTTTGCTCATGGTGATATGATATGATATGAAATGTATGTATGTGTGTACATAAGGATGAATGAGCTATGTGGTGGTTTGAATAGCTATGGCCCCACACAGACCCCTTCATGTGTTTGAATGCTTGGCCATAGGGAGTGGCACTACCAGGAGGTGTGGCCTTGTTGGAGGGAGTATGTCACCATGGCAGCAGGTCTTATCTGCTCAATCTTTTCCCAGTGAGGCACACAGTTTGTCCCTGTTGCCTGCAGTTCATGATATAGAACTCTCAGCTCTGACAACACATCTGCCTGTACGCTGTTATATTTTCTGCTGTAGTGGTAATGGACTAAAACCTCTGAAACTGTAAGACAGCCCCAATGAAGTATTTTCCTTTATAAGAGTTTCCATAATTGTGGTGTCTCTTCACAGCAATATAAACCCTAACTAATGCAACTTTGGTAAGAGCAAAATTAATGTCATATTCTATATGTAATGTATATTCTGCAATTAATGATGATCTGTATGAGAACTTGTTCTCTAGGTGACCCTTCTCCCTGCATTCTGGGAATGACACCTGCCAGCAGTCCCCAGAAACTCCACTGGAGCAATTACATACATTTAGCTCCCAATGTTCCTCTGAGATTAAAAAAAAAAAAAAAAAAAAAAAAAAAAAAAAAAAAGACTTCCCTTCCAGACTCAGCCTCTACCCAACCTGCCTGAAGGTCAATATTCCTGTGACCTACAACTTCCCTGAAGATCCAGCCTCTACCCAACCTGCCTAAGGGTTGACATGCCTATATGACCCACAACCCTGCTTCCCTTTATAAGCCCAATGCCCTTGAAGCTCGGGGTCACTCTCCTATCCTGCTGCATCAAGAAGGATTGTGATCCAAAGCTCTGAGGCAGGAAGTCCAGCCTTATTCTCTCCCCTGTTCATCTATGGGATGTCAACTGAGCCCTGGTGGTCTTATTTAGAGGTCTCTCAATCTGGGTGGTCTTGGTATTACACTGAGCAATCTCGGTATAAACACACACACACACACACACACACACACACACACACACACACACACACACACATATATATATGTAGTGATATTTTTCAAAGATTTTCTTTTACTTTTTTCTTGTATGCTTCGCACCTGAATTCTTACACATGATTGATAAGCCCCTGAGGTATATCCCTAGCTACCAAGTATTTTTAACTTCAATTTTTATTATGTATTTATTTGTGTTTATTATTTATTCATTTGTGGGTGTGTGCATGCATGTGTCCTTGTGTGTATGTGAGTGTGAGTGGAAGCATGTCAAGGTTTGCTCGTGTGGGGCAGTCATAAGACACCCTTGGTGTTGTACTTCACCTCCCAACTTTTTGGGGGGAAAGGTGCTAAAGTTAATTTTACAAAACTGTGTTTGTTTCTCTTAGTTTCTCTCTTAACCTGGCTATCACACAAATAACTGAGACTCTTTTATTCATTTTAACAATAAGCTTCACAGCACAAGAACTGAGCAGTTATTATTTTATTCTTAACCCTCTAAGATAATTTGGCTTTTTCCAAGGGTGCATCCTAGTGATACTTGCACTTTGTAGCTTTCCTGCTCCAGCTCCTTTCTCCTGCTGTTTTCAGGACCTCTCCTGTGGTTGAATCCCTTATCTCTTTTTTTTTAATACTTCCTCCCCTGGCTGTCAGGAAGTCCAGCCCTATTCTCTCCCCTGTTCATCTATGGGATGTCAACTGTTTTATTGGCATACCAAGGGACAATTGGATATCAGTGTTTATATAATATTGAAATAGGAGATTCTCAGAACAAGGACTTCAACCAGATAGGTGGGGTACAGAAATCAGCATTTGAATTACACAATAACCTAATGCCTATAAGATGGTCCCTTGTTTGCTGCTGCATGTGCGGAAGCTAACTGGCCTGCAAGCTTTGGAAACTTTACTCTCTTTGCCTCCCATTTCTCCATGAGATGGCTAGGTAACAGATTCTAACTTGTGGTGACTTTCTTCATGTGTGCCCTGGAGATCTGAACTCAGTTTCTCACGCTTGCATGACACGGGCTTTATCCACTGAGACATCTCACCAGTCTTTTTAGTGCTAATTTTGAAGCTCTTAGAAAGAACTCTATTTCTTTGCTCCCCTCCTTTACCCAAATCCCAAAAGTATTTTTATATTAAACACCTTCTGAAGCCAGTTTGCAGAATGGCTGTAAACAATGGCTTAATGTTTCCAAAGTCTATACTTTTTATTTCATGCTTTTTTTTTTTCAGGTTTTAAGGATAAAGGCAACATAATATAGTAGAAAACTCATTGGAGATTGCACCGGAACCTGGACTCCACACCCAAAGCTATTTTTGCTTCACTTTTGATGAGAATAAAATTTCCCCACTGTCCTCAACAAATCGAACTCAATTGAGATGCATTGACCGGAAACTACAGCTTTTGTTAAAGCTGCCTATGAACTTTATGATTGCATCGCTAATGGGCATGACCTTTCTCTTCACAGGGTAGCCAGGACCCTGAAGTGACATATTAGTACCATTCTCCCACTTTAAAGGTGAAGACTGAGAACTTTCATGGGGTTTGGCTTTCTCTGGGGCTTCAGTGCTGGTTAAAGTGACTGACAACAAGCAATTAAAGCTGCCTTATACAGAGTCAATGACACTTCTTGTGGTGGCAGACAGAGTTCCTTAGAATACTGTAATTTACTTGAGTGACATCAGTTTAAGCCACGGGAAATGCCTACAGGAAATCCACTCCTTTCGTGGAGATCCATTCACTATGTTCAACCATTTCTCACAATTCTGATGCATCTCCTAGGCAGGGAGAGGCAGAGACAAGAACGCTACTATTAACTTGATGTCAGCTTGGACTGCCTAGTGAGTTCCACATCAGCCAAGCTACAGTGTGAGACACTGCCTCAAAAACAAACACAGAAGCAAAAGAGCTATAGCCATCTCTCCGGGAGAAATGGCCAAAATAAATGTTGGAAATTCCACCTGTCTGTTTTGGATTTAGCTCTATTCCAGGACTAAACTACAAGACAGATAAAAGTTTATTACCAGATTCTGGATGATATTATAACAAGGGTCCCCAGAAATGATTGGGGTTTACACGGGAAGGTGCAGAATAAGTCATAGGGAAAATGCATGGCGTCTCTAAACCTCAGGCAATTTATTGTGGCTGCCAAGGCCTCCACGGCAAGAGCTTCTCAATTGGTATATTTATACTTTCTTTACTTAGTATTGATTCTAAATAAAGATAAAACCCTTCCTTGATGGGAAGCCTATGAGTAAGAATGGACGAATTAGTTTGTTTTATCTTCCCACTTGTCTTTTGCTGTGGCCATAAAAAAACTTCAGAAGCAACTGGGATGTAATTCTGGCAGCAGCCTCTGCCCTCAGAACAAGGGAGGGATGACGTGGGTGGGTAGTTAGGGCAACAGGAGTGGTGGGCTCTGCTACAGTTGCAGGGCTAAAGCTGCCATCTGTGGATCTGGGGAAGCAGTGCCAAAGGTCTCATGTCCTCTGAATTTCTCTACTCATTCGGGGTACTGATGTCTAGGATGGGCATTGTCTAATGTTTCTCTAAATATACCTGTGCTGCTTACTGATCTCTCCCTCCCTCCCTCTTTTTCCTCCCTCTCTCTTTCCCTCCCTCCCTCTCTTCCCTCCTTCCCTTCCTCCCTCCCTTTTCTTCCCTCCCTCCCTCCCTCCATTCTTCTGTCCCTCTCTCTTCATTCCCTCCCCCTCTCTCTTTGCCTCTCTCTTTCTCCTCTCACTCCCTTACTCCCTCTAACTTTCTTTACCCTCATCTTACAATGCACTGCTTTCACCATAAATATTTACTTTGATTAGTTATGTAAGTGATTGAGGTTGATTTGTGAATATTTTGCCTTATGGAGTAAGTCAATAAGACAAGAGATGACGAAAGCGTGCTTGCTTAAGAATTGGCTACTCTTGCTACAATAATATTCCCAAGTTCATTTTTGTATGTCTCATCTCATTGATCAAATGACTTTATTCTACAGTATAAAGTTAAGATGTGGAAGCAACAAATGACTCAGTGCCCAGCCCAAGAGAACGTGGTGAACTTCTGGGTGCTCTTCAGTTTGAGTGCAACATGTAACCCCTCAGCATTGTCCACTTTAATGGGCTGTGCCTGAGTCTAAAGGTGGCACATCAACAGCTGTCAACTGCCTTGTTTTACTGTGCAATTTCTTTTATGGTCTTCATTTATTTATCATGTAGTTGGTCAGTAAACACTATAAATTATTTACATATCTTAAAGAATGAAATAACATTTGAATACTTTGTTTAATGGCTTTTTAGTATGTGTCATTATTTTAATGTTATTCCACCAAGTGTAGAGTAAGTGCCATTATTGCTCTGTACTGGAAGCATAAAAATATGTTTCTTAAACACAGAGATTGTAGTATTTTATTTTAATAAAATCTATTAAATAGAAACTTCAAAAAAAAAAAAAAAAGAATTGGCTATTCAGTGTGCTTCTGTGTGTCCATGCATGGCATGCATAGGCATTAGGACTCTTGAAAAGTATAGCTGAAAAACAGGAAGAAAGTATTATTTCCTTCTTTCTAAAATGAATTTAATAAACATATTGGTGCTGTGTGTATATGTGTGTATGAAATGAGTCAATATTTGTAAAAAGGTTAACAATGCCTGATCTGTGGTGAGTGGGGGAAAAAAGCTGTTATCGTTAATAGAAACATTAGAATTTTACCTTTGTGTCATGTTCTGAATGTTTCCACAATGTCAAGACAATTGTATGTGCTTTCATGCATTTGCTGAACAAAGAAATAATTCTCTTGAAATATCTTGGGCTCCTATTATCCCCCTCTAGGTTCTGTATCATGTTATAGAATGTTGCTAAATGAATCCAACAGAATTACTTGATGAGGTAATTAGAGTTAAGATAATAGGATGACACAGTTATTTTAGGGCATGTAATTTATACATCAAAAGAGAAGCTCCAGGAAGTCACACTGGAACTAATTTAAATTGAAGACACCTTGATAATCTTCTGTGAAGTGGGCACTGTGTTTGGAGGGCAGCAAAACTCAGCAGCAGCAATCGGTAATGACTGAGTAGTACTGATGCACTTGGTCTTGCTCACAAGCTTGTAGATGAGTGATTCGACACAAGCAATGCCAGCAATAGCTCTTTAGGATGGAAAACATGAGCATCCTGGAGCTGGAGATGTGGTTGAGTTGGTATAGTACTTTGCTAGCGTAGATGAAGCTCAAGGTCTCATCCTGAGCATCACATAAAAAATAGGCATGGAAGCACACACCTGTAATCCCCAGAAATAAGGTAGTCAGGAGTTCAGGGATACCATCATCTACATAGTGAGTCTGAGTTTCATGACCTTGTCTCACAGCAGATGAGGGAGTTAGCATCCTCGTTCCAAAATAAATAAATAAATAAAATAAAATAAAATAAAATAAAATAAAAGAAGCCTAGAACGATGAAAGAATCAACCCCAGGTTGTATAGGTATAAGAAGCAAAACTGAACCTGAACTTTCACTAGTTTCAACCAGTCCATGGTCACAGCTCTTTCAGGTGAGAGTTTATCCCTGGGCATCTACACTCTGGATAAAATCAACTCACTCCAAGCTAAGGAACTCCAGCCATTCAGGTCACATGAGAAGTACTGGCTTTCCGCTTCACTTTTTCTGCATACTTCCTCAGTTACACTAGGAAGTTTCTTGAATTGGTGAGTTTCCCCCTTATTTGCTCACACCACTAGAATGACTCACTTAACAGGCAGTTTCAGTGGTGAGAGAAAGTACTAGCATTTGGCTGTGTTTACTCACTCACTGGAACTCTATAGGAGTTACATGTTGTAATCCCAAGAAAAGCAAACATTTGATGGTATTTAGAACAACACTGAGGCTGGCCCCTGGAGAGGAACTGTTGTAACCCCTCTGCTTCCTGTAGTTTCTCTGATAGAGTTCTGCAAACATTGCAGCGTGCTTTCTGCAATGTTCCTTTGGTGGCCTGGAGAGAACCAGGGCCAGAAGATGGAATTATCATAGCAGGAAATTACCCAATGGGCCACAGTGATACATCGTCTGTGTACAGTGGCATTTCTCTAAAGACACTTACCATTAATAGCCCAAGGGAGAAGACTGAGCTGGGAACTTTCTTTAGCATGTGCTGGAGTTTGATATTGTCCCACAATAGAGAATGCAGATCAGGTTATTTGCAGAATGACTTTTTCCTGCATTCAGGTTCCAGTAATATTTATTTATTGTTACCTTGTCTTAGGGGAGCTATATTTGGCTAACTAATATATTCATAGCTACAAGGAAGAAGGTAAGGGGGTAAGTGTGGAGGATATAGGGAAAGAGAGGGAAATAAAGGGGTTATGACACAAATATATGGAGCAGTAGGGGGCATCTTACAGGTAGAGGAAAGCTAAGACCTGGTACAGGACATTGATAACCCAGGGGAAGAATATTATTTATACATATGTACAAAGGATTCACAAATAAGGTAGCCAATAACACAAGGCAAATATTCTTTTAACTTAATATGCCACGATTGACTTGCTCATGAATATTGCTTCCATTCATGCCTTCATTCTTTATGTATTTAGCACTAAGTCTCTTCTAGGTACAGAACAAGGCAATTCACCAAATAGATAAAAAGAGGAAGGAGCTCTTGTACCTACTTCAAGTTTACAGTGTAGGAAGGAACACACAAGAACATGATGAAGAATATGCACTGCCTGATTTTAGAGGGGAGGTGCATATATGGTGGCTTAGAAATGTATGCTTTTATTATCTAGGTATAGTAAAAGATGAAGGAACAGGAACAGCTAAGATTTATGGTGGGGTTTCTCCAGTTTACTTCCTGTTAATGAGATTTTTCTTCAATGTCGTATTCCTTTGCTGAGCTTGGAGAAAACCTACAAATATTACCCAGGCCTCATAGATATGTGTAATCTGCTTGGCGAATATGGACATGCTCTGTTGTTGCGAATAATACTATAGCCAGATATAACTTTACTGTACTGTCTATGCGCCAAACAAATATAATAGTCAATTTCATGATCATGACAATGTTGCAACTACCTTAAAATTGCTGTCTTATGGATAAAGAGTCTAGTGCCTGTTTATGTTCAGGGACATACACATGGCTGATATAGGATTGATTACATTTGTAACCTGGTTCCTTATGCTTCTGGATACCTTTGACTTCCTGATATAGGTGATCTGAGGAATCTGAGGTGATCATGTAAGGAATTTGGGGGGCCTTGTGGGATGCTAGCCAAACAGAAAGCAAAAGAAGAGGTGGTCCTTTGGTCTTAGGGAGAAGAAGATAGGCTTCAATGACTGTAAGTGTTGGGCTGGAGTACATGCATAGTAATAAGGACTGGAGATGCCAGCTTCTCAGTGATCCAAGACACAGAGTGTATTACTAAT